>NW_028261383.1:108823494-109123494 GCF_051295495.1 Thamnophis sirtalis | reverse complement strand
ATAGCTACAACTTTAAACTGTCTACCACGGATCTCACCCCATTTCTGAGAGGTCTGTAAAGGGGGCATACATAAGCACACCAGAGTTTACTATCCCTGTCCTACTGTCCCCATTTATTTGTACTCATTTCCTTTGTTCATGTCCATGTTTATACTTATACCTGTTATCTTGTACATTTGACAAACTAAATAAAATAAAAATAAAATAAATTTTATAGTAGCACAGTGTGATTTAATAATAGACACCCACTTGTAGAGTAAATAGCAACATTGCATAGAATCTGCAAGGTTCAGGTTTTTTTTCCAGTTGAAATATTTTGGAACCTAAGAAACTGGGATTTGCAAATCTGGGAAGGGAGAATAAAGTTGTTCCATGTTAGTTTGTTAATATAGCTGTACACTCCAAAATCTAAATGTATCTAATTACTGCATTTACCCCTCTGGGGAAAGCAGAGAACTTTGGAAATAATTCAGAAAATGTGCTTCACATCAAAAGGGAATATGAGCATAGGAGCTGCCCTCTGAGACTGTCATCAAATCATTGGGAAGATGGGAATGCTGGAAATATTCATATCTCCACATTTTTAACTGTGGTCATTTTTAACCAAATCCTAAACATGGCATAGGTTTTACACATATTCCATTAAAATTAATATGCTTAATATCCTATGATGAAGGAAGGAAGGGAAAGAGGGAGGGAGGCATATTGTAAATTTTCAGAGACTCATCTATCTCATCTAATATATTTTTAGCTACAGTGAAAGCCTATGCATGATTATTTTTTACTTGTCATCAGTCATATATTCACCTTTTCCTCTATCATCAGCACTCTGTTTCCTATATTCATATTCAGATGCACATCTGAGGAATGTGTATGAGAGAAGAAAACCGAAAGAAAACTCCCATTCTTCAAATGTCCATCTGTTTATGTATAGAAGGCTGTATATTTGTAAGTAGTATATCTCCATAGTTCATCTATTCTAGCAAGTTCAGAGCTTCCATAGAAGCATGGGAATGGAGCCAACAAGTGTGGTCCTCTACACCACAGGTTCAATTTACCTGAAGCAACAGAAATAACAGAATATTGGGTAGCCCTCAATCTCTGTGCATTCTATGCTACCTACATACCAGAGGTTGGTTCCTACTGGTTCAGTCCAGTACAGCTAAACCAGTAGTGGTATGGTGGCCTGGGTCGCTGGAACTGGTAGCAACCCAGGCCTGTCATGCTCTCAAATCAGTTACCTGGTCGCCACTGCCGCCATCTTTTTTGGGGGGGTTCTGTACATGCGCAGAACAATTTTATTTTTTTATTGTAGGATTATTGTAGGAAGATCTTTATTCCACTTTAGGCAAAAAATATACATTTGGACTTAGCTCAGTGCAAGAATGAAATTTATTGGACAAGAATGCAGTGAAAATAGTTGAAGGGCATATAAAAGTCAAAATTAAAAGTTACCCTATATTCATTTATGTGATCTGTGGAATGTATGAATCAGGAGTTCAGCTTATTTACTTTAGCACTAATGGAAATTAGTATACCTCTCAACCTTGTCCTTCATATTTCCTTCTATTGAGTCTTCAGTCATCTAATGTTCAAATAAGGATAGCGGCCTATATATCATAACTGCACACATGCTTTAGTTTAGCACAGGTTGATGGACTTATCAGATCTCCATATTGCAGTAGGAATGGGAAGGTCTAAGCAAGCATAGTTGAAAACCTACAGAAAGAGGATTATATATACAGCCACATTACTTTCAAAATGTAGCTAGCCCAGGAAAAGATTGAAAATCTATCTAGAAGTTTCATTGGTCGCAAATGCACGCACACCCACCCAGTATACTACACATATAACAATATTTACTTATAGGAAGCCTATAAATGTGAAATATCCTGGCTTACTAAATGATATGAGACATTAAGTAAATAATATAATAGAAAAAAACATGGGGCAAATATAAAAATCATTGGTTTTAATCTGAATGAATTTTCATTAGTGTTAAAATAGTATTAAAATGCTAAAAGCTTGCTGGATTCTTTACGGTTCCTTAACTTTGAAATAACTAGCTTTTTTGGTCAACATGATAAACTACCTTGTGAGATACATGGTAATAGCAGGCCATCTGGAGATATTCACAGATTAATTTCAAGTAACTGAATTATTATACCTAATGGATATTTATCTCATTATATCGCTTAGGAGCTCAGTAAGTTAATGTTATTTACAAATGATTGCACTGAACATATAAATCATCTGAATATATTATATTTATGACTTTTTCCCTACTCCTATTAGAAAATAAAGCAGGCTTATTGCATATTAAATTCGCATTTTGGCAATCACAGTTTCTGCTATAGATATTTGAAGGCATGACTTAAGCATTTGCATAACAATTCAATTTCTGCTACCTCAATAGTATGCTCTTTTGAATTTAGTGGCATTTACTGCCAGGTCAGTGTTTATATTTATGTGCTGTGTAGGACTGCATCTTTCTAACAATTTTTGTTAGACTGATTTAGGCCGATGCAAAGAAATCTGCAAGTGAAGTTTTATTGGAATAGTCATGTATAAAATTACACTTTTAATTGTATATTTATTTATTTATTTCTATTTAACTTCTAAAAATGAAGTGTTCTTGACTGTTATCTAGACTGTATGGTTAATAGTTGGAATACTTTTTGTTTTTGTTTCTACTTTCAGGAAGGAATGTAAAGAATGTAAAAACTTATTAACCTCAAATCTTGTTTTCATTAATTGTTTCTGCTGTTAGAATTCTTTTACTGTCTTCTTCCTGTCCTCTTCTTTTTACCTTAAAATTAAGTTCAGATCACAAATTAAGAAGCTTTACTGGTCCTCCCAAGTTAGTATCCTCTAACTTAAAAACTATTTTTTACAGTTTCTCAGCTATATCAGATATCTGATTTTTTATTATTAGGATCTTGCTTATGAAAAATATCACTGATGTACAGCTGGCTTCTGATATTCCAAATACTTTTGATGTGACAGAGATAAAAGTTGGTTCCTATTGCAAACCCTTCTCCATCTGTAGCATACTTTAAACCTGCAAAGAATAGTACAATGAGGCCTCATGTCGCCAGAGACATTTTGTCTGAAGTATGTAGAAGAAATTAAACCTATTCCTGATTAGTAGGAAATTATAATGCAGGCTTCACTATGACTGGGGAAACTCAGATTCAAATCTCAGTTCAGTCATGAATCTCACAATGTGATTTGGACTAGCCATTAGTTCTTTGCTTAATGAGTCTCAAAGTGTGAGAACAGGATTAGGGTGGAAATTTATGCAAGTTACCTTAGCTTTTGAAGGAAATGAAAGCTATCACTGGAATGGAATCAATAAGTACTGCCCCACAAATGTTTTTAGAGTCTCCTGTGTATCAGAGATGTTGTATATAAGAGTTGTTGTATACCTCTAATATGCATTTAATTCTTACATATGTAAACTGCTGAACATATCTTGGAGCCAGAACTGGACTTTAAAAAGAGAGACAATAAACACACACACACACACACACACACACTCACTCACACACAGACATATGTGTACACACAAACACAGAGACATTTCTCAAAATAAAACACATAGGGGCTAATCAGAAGACAGCATCATGAATGATGTTGATCGTCAATGTATACATTTAAAAATAATTGTATAACTGATTTCAAAGCTTCTAAATAACTCTCAGGATCAATAATTGATACAGGAAGATTCTTCAATATTTGGGTATAATATTTGTAAATGGTAAGATCTTTGTAGGTATGTGTGTGTGATAGAGCATATTGTTGTTGTTTTACTATATACAATGTACTTGAAAACAAGTCCCTGCTTCTGTTCTTTGTCCACTGGGTGATACTATTGCTCAATTTATTCTCTTTATCAAGGTCATTTATATAAAGATTTTAAATGTTACATAGCAATGTTCTTAAAGAATATAATTTGATGAGCAATAATGATCTCTTCTGAACTTCAGGCCAAATTGCACTTAGACAAGTTAGAGTTATACATGTCCTTCACCATCACATATAATGCAGTAAGCATCTACTCAGCTATGCTTCCTGGCAAATTTCATCTTGTGACAGAATGGAAATGATGAATAACATGTTGAAATCACATTTGAAAAATCTATCATAATGCACATAAAATCCATTCGAGGAGGTAGATTAATTGTTGATATTTCTTTCATACTTTAAACTCTACTTACATATCAAACAGCACATTCTTTTCTTTGTGCAAGAAGAAAAGCTGTCCTTGAAGAAGCCAAATACTCAAAGGCAGTAAGAGATATGACACAATTGTGTTTGAAGAACAGAAGATGCAGAAGTGTTTTGTCCTTTGTTGCAGATATCCAGCACACTGGATAAATTATGGTTAATTGAGAAAATGAAGATGGTGATTTTATCGGCATAGTACAAATGTAGCAGAATAACCTACGAGCAAACTCTTGGGGCAGTTGCTTAGAAACTGTGATGGAGAGTAGACAGCATAAATTCAAATAATGTATTGCAGGTAACCACTAAATGCTAAGCAATAGACATCTTGTAAGGACAATCAGTTATTTCCTTCCAAAACTACCCAACTCACTCTGGCCAACCCGCTTTGGCCAAGCCACCCAGCCAACTCGCCATCCTGGCAAACTCACTACAGGACAAGTCACTATGGCCAACTTGCTGTGGACAATTCACCATGGGACAAGAGTTACACAAATATTGAAAAAATGGTGGAACAGAATCCTTAAAGAAAGGAGGCAAAAGGAGATGTGAAATGTGAACAACAAAACATACAATATTGTTTAATTGTTTTAAATAATTAAATTGAATTGTTGGATTCTGGGGGGTTGTTACATGGTGAGTAGGCTGCGGCAATTTTCCCCATTCTGACCCAATCATGTTCGATATTCATACAATTGTTAATGAGGATCCATACAGTTAAACCAATATTAAGTTTGTGGAAATTTTCTTCATATCGATAAATGTAAAACATGTGAATATATTAGAAAAACTCCATTTGTGAGCAATTGTCCAATGAAAGCTGATATTTGCAATTTCTTGTCTGAATTGAATTAAAAATAAATGTAGATGTTGCTACTCAAGTGAAACCTCTGCCAAAATTTGAAGTTAATTAAAATACTTTTAACAAATCTGCCCGCCTTTTGTTTTTTTGTTTTTTGTTTTTGTTTTTGGATGGGGAGATAAGTACATTTCTGAAACAGACACCTTTTGTAGCTTGAGTTAAAAAAGCAAAATTAAGTTTTCTCATGCTTGAGGCCCATCCTGAATACTACATTTCTGAGTGTCACATTTTTTAAAAAATAGAAAAGCAGTAAAGATCATGGGAAGAGTGGAAACCAAGTCTTACAAGGACAGATTAGAGAACAGGTTATATTTAGTACAGAGAAGCAAAAACCGAGGAAGCAATTACTGAGGAAATAATGAGCTCCTCTTCACAGGATGTTTTTAGGCAAAGTTGGATATACATCTATCAATCTGATGGTTCAGTCTGCATTACTGCACTTATCAAGAAGTGGATTTGAAAGGCTAAATCAGTGTTTTTTTCAGACTTGTCAACTTTAAGCTGTGTGGACCAACACCCAGCATACTGATGGGAAAGTCTTGGAGTTGAAGTTCACACAGTTTAAACTTGACAGGTTTTTAAAAAAACCTGGTTTAAATAATTTCTTCCAATGCTATCATCCCATTTCATATTTAAAGTATACAACTGAACACTACAATGAACCCCCCCCCCACAAAATATAAATAGCTAGAAATCCAAACATCATTTGGCTTAAAGCAAATACTGAGCCAAATGGCAAACAATGTTGACATGAAATAGAGTTATATATACATGTGCATATTTCTTCTCTTGAAAATTCACGCAATAATAGATTAAATATACTTCCACTTTGGCTAAATTCATGAATTTTGTTGTGGTTTTTAATTTGGAAGGATCAAATTTCTACCACTAAAATAATTTAATTAATGGACTGTATAACCTACATTTCCTCCAAGAAGCTCAAGGCAAAATACATAGTACCTCCATCCCCCACCACCCAAACAGCAAAAAAAAAAACCATGAATAGTTTGGATTGAGGAAGAGGGACATAACCAAATGGATTCCATAAAAAATAGAATAAAAGTTACATCTTTAGTGAAATTATACAGAATAATTACTTGGGTACGGTTAGAAACTATGTCAATTTGCAAGGCCATAAGAAGAGCTTTACTCAAACAGACTAAGGGTCCAATAGCACAATATCTAGTTTCCCAAAAATGGATGATAGATATTTCCAAAAAGTCCTCAAGTATGACATAAAGTTAAGGGGTTGAATTTCTTTCATCAACAAACATAGATGATCATAACACTCCAGTTGTATGCGTATATAAAATAATTGGGATGCAGAAATGATTTGATTGCTTTACATGTATAATTCCTTTCTGAAAGGTGCATTTATTAGCTATTGGTTTGCAATACATTAGTCCTCTGATTATAAACATTTGTAGCAGCTTCTTAATAAGCTGGAATTGCAACATTATTATGATTTAGCAGAAAGAGTAGCATAATGCATACTCCACCAGGAAATACTCTTCACAGTGTATTCCACCCAGCTACAGCAGAACAATAGATTCTTCCTTTGCAACCTCTTTATTATTCAAACAATATAAATTTCTTTGCTTCACCAGGTTCTTGAAAACAATTACATAGTCCTTGATTGTCTCTATAGCATTGCTAGAGAAAGAAGAGCAGTGATGCAGTTAGGTAAATGTAGGGCCTGTGTTTAATGTATTTTCACTCAGGGAAAGATTGAAGTCTTAAGGGGCACATAGAAAGAAGAATATATGCTTATTAATAATCACATCATCTTAATCAAAATAAGATCAGTTTCTAAAAGTACTGTGATAATTTTTAAGAATGATCTTCATCCAATGTCTGAACACATTCTAAACCTATGAAAATGCCTCAAACTGACTTCTATTATCAGACAGTCAGCTCAATATCAGCAGCTTCCCAAAATGTTGGAACTAAGGGTCACTTTGGAGTATGTTGTTCACAAGTATATGTGGGATACCACTGAACCACAACCAGCTTCTCTCTGTCTCATGAGAATAAAGGATGAAGTGTGGCAGAAACAAAATGGGAAATATGAAAAGATAAACACAATCTAAAGAAGATTCATTAAATCATCTTTTTGAAGGGCAAAGCATATAGAACAGGGCTATCAAACTCTTGGCAGGGTTGGATGTGTCATGCACTGGTCACCCCTACCCCCATTTTAGCGAAGGGGGAAGAGTCCTGATATGTCACATGATGCCACCATGACAGCATGAGTTTGACACCCCTGAAATAGAAAGTTGTGCAACTGCACTTTGCTGTTAAGGTAGGTTCAAAGCTTTGGTCATACTTTGTGATTCCTTAAATAGTTATGCCCACTTACTAATGCCTTAAACCAAGCCAGTGCACAGATTTAGTTATACATGGCCACCAGATGGTCTTCAGCAGTTCTAGGTCTTTGCAGAAGTATCCCTACAGATGTTAGTGAACTATTAGTGAAAATATGAAGCAAAATATATTGTCATTGTGGAAATGCCCTAGTTTCATTTAAGACATCACTTGTGGGTATATATTTTCCCCTCTCTAGTGATACTTATTATCAGCTGTTGGTTGTGGTATTCTTTCAAGTTAGATTCTATTTTCAAGTCATCTTTTTGCACAATTCAGGAGCTAGGCCTTTCTGCTATTAATAGATAAAGTTCTTGTTTGTTAGCATTTGGTGTAAAAGCTACTGAGACATTTCCGTTGGCTTTTGCTTTGAATTTCAGTTGTTTTGAATTTTTACTTCAGAATAAAATATATGAATTTGTGCTTATTGGCCTGAATGGATACAAAGTGACTGAAAGCAAGTTTTTCCTCATGTGTTTTGTGTTCTGAATAAAATTTTATTCAGCATGACAATCTTTTATTGGATGGCACATAGTTTGAATTATTTTGCTCAAATGTCATATAATACCACTGTAAAATGAAAATGAGTGTCACACAGGCAAAAATGCGAAGAGTGACTTTTCCTAGAAAAACAAACAAATACATGTCTTATTCAGAGTGTTCCCTCAGTATTTATATACTAATATAATGCAATCTTCTTGCTTGACATAAAGATGGCATCTTTTACTGTTCTTCAGAAAGTAAGTGACCTTGAACTGTGTTACGTCATACGTTTTTTCTGATGTTGTAAGATGCTAATGGAAAAGAGTTGAAAAGACAATTGCTGTTGTCATTTAAAATAAAATCTGTTTGTTTTACTCTTACATAAAATTGATCTTTATTTATAGAAGTGGAAGTTAAAGATATGTAGACAAATTCAATCTGCTTTCATTTTTAGAATGCATTCAGTACCTTATAGGTAGTATTTCTGAATGCAAGCTACTGCATGTTATGACTCATGTCTTACAATTAGGAACAAAAAAGGAACTAGTCTAAAAATATTAATCAATGATTATGGTAATTAAAGGAACTACAACTACCATAAATAACTCACTTTCTCTGGTACATCTGTGGAACTATGTGCCCTGTCATCCATCTTGCTTAGCTAAACCATAAGCATTTCCATAAATCATAGTTTAAATTTCAGTTCACCCAATGCTCTTAAAAATAATCAACAATGCAAATTATTATTTGCTTACAATTTGCATCTTATCACTTACAACTAGTCCTCACTTAGCATCTATTTGTTTAGCAACTGTTGAAAGTGAAGGTGGTGTTGAACAAAGGCACTTATGACCAAAGTACTGCCCACTGCACTGCCTCGTGATCATGTGAATAAAACTCAGGTCCACCCATATTTACACTTTCCTTTTGGCAACCATCTACCCAATGCCAACCAGCTGTTCCTGCTGCTTGGCCATACCGATAACTGCCATGACCATCACATTTCATGCTGCTATAGGCTTGCATTTGTAACTTCCTTGGATTCTCCATTTGTGTGCTGGCTAGGACCTCTGTTCACATGCCAGTCAGGGGTCTTCATTTCTGCCCAGAGAAGGGGTCAGCAACCCATGGCTCTGGAATTGCATGTGGCTCTTTCATCCCTCTGCTGCAGCTCCATGTTACCAGTCAGCTCCACAACTGATAGGGCTTTTGGTTAGGGCAGGTAGAAGAAAAAGGATGCCATGCTAGGAAGAGACTCTATGGTGGGAAAACTGAACTTCTGGTTGGCTCCAGAATTGAACAGGGGGTTTCTGGTTAGGACCTTTGTGGTTCTTTGAGTGTTTAAGGTTGCTGACTCCTAGCCCAGAGCCTTCTTTCAGAAAACAAACCTGCTTCATGAAATAATGCACTGTCAGTAGCAGTGTTAAATGAGGATCCTTCTAGCTGGATCCTTATTTCAATCCAGTGCAGCTGGGGCATTCTTTTGAGTGTTGTCCTCCTTTCATGAAAGAAGGCCTGAACTGATGCAAAATGAAAGCACTATCTCGTACACAAATGGAGGTCCTAGGCAGAGTGCTCCCTAGCTGGGGCAGATTTTTAAAGTCCTGACTGGTGCACAAATGAAGGTAGATGGTGGCATGCAAGAGAAGCTCTGACTGAACTTGCATGAAAAAAGATGGCACGGAAGAAGGACCAGTACAAAAGCAGCATGTGATACACTGAGTGCAGTAATGGGCAAGGTTGGGTGGTAGAGGCAACAGGTAGCAGTGGGTAGGAGGACAGTTAAAAGGAAGAGATGGGGAAGATAGGCAGGTGGAGAGATCAAGAGGAGGCAAAGGATGGGGTGCTTTGCATTACCAAGTCTTGGGGCTGAGAAAGACCAAGACAAGAATTGCTTGGATTGGGATGAGTCCTTACCTAACACAAATTTGATTAATGTGAATTACTAGAATTGCCACTGCTAAGCAATGTCATCAAAAATGTCATGCTTTACGAATGTAAATGATGAAAATTTGGATAGCAAATATTAGTTAGTTAGTTAGTTAGTTAGTTAGTTAGTTAGTTATTATGCTTCCTTCTAAGAGTGTTAATTAAGGACTGCCTTTATTACTTTATTCAGGAAAGTCAGGAAGGAGTATCTTATAGTAGAATTAATACCATTGCCAAATTGGATAGGATCAAAATGCTTAAGGATATTCCCAGAATAATTAAATTACTTTATTAACCCAGCTACGGCTCTTAATGTTCAAGGGATATCTGAACATCTCCTCCAGTCTATGAGGTTGAATAGAAATAAGTCAATCATGTTGAATGAGATCGATTTCCTGCAGGATATTTTGTTCTGTGTACAGTAGCCTTTTCTGAGAATGTCTAGTTGGATAATGAATCTAATAAATTAATTTTTCTTATAATTTGTCTCTGAAACCCATGTATCATTTATTGCTAATCTTTTCCTCTTTTGGCTTCTTACCCTATATAATGTTCATAAGATAAAGATCCTTTCATTCCATGACTGTTATATTTATTCAAAAGCTTTCTATGAAGATTTGATCAACCCTTTTTTGAAAGTTCAAGCAAGAAGCATCTACTAGTACATCCCTTTACTCATCCACATAATCTCAAACAAATTATAATATTTACCTTGACAGAACTGTGCTTATTCTTCTTCAACAGAACACTTATGGCTCATTTATCCAAAGCAAATATTAAGGTACCCAGACTGTAATTTCCTATATTACCTTCAAAACCTGGTCTTTCTTCCAATTTCTTATACTGGGGCTCCTCTTATAGATAATGTAAATATTGTAATTAAAATAAGGATGCTTTCACATTTGAATTATTTAAGAACTTACAAATGGATACTATCCAAAACTGGTAATTAATTTATTTTTAATTGGTAAAGAAAGAAACCTTGATTGCATCATCATCTTTGATTCAGACTTTATATCATCTATGTGAACCATTCACTTCCATGGGGAAGATAGACACAAATAATAAATTCAAGTTTCCCCACAGAATATTATATTGATTTTTTTAAATTTATAAACCCCAATACTGAAATGGCAGATAAAACAATATTTTAAGATGTATTGTCCTGTGGTTGTATTTTGGTTTGCTGGTTGTCTATCCCATTTCTTCCAGAATTAACAAAGAATACTTCAATTGAGCCTTGTAGAATATAGGGGCTTTAAGAAAGCAAAGTTTAAGCTAAGATAGAACATAGATAACATTAGGCTATTTGCCTAATACACGTATTGATTGAGATTCCATTAAGCAGGATTTTGAAATGTGTGGGCTTAAATTTGCACACTGAACTAAGGCTAAATCTAACAAGCCACATTAACAGTTAGCATGACACAGTGACCTATCTCCTTTATAAAGTCACTCCTTTACTTTACTCTAGCCAGTAAGACATGGCTGGATTTAATTCTGAAAAAAGTGCTGTTAAATGTACTATAGAAATCTTTAGCTTTCACATTAGGAAACTCTGCTGAGTTGCATGGATAAAAAAAGGATTAAAATACAAGATTTCCTGTTTAAAAAGCATGAAGTATGACATTCTTAGTGACCCATATGTGGATATTACCAATAACTCAAATAATGCTGTTTAATTGCATTATTTAAAATCTGCCAAGAATGAAGAATTTCTAAGAAATATACTAAGACCTGTTCCGAGCTATCTCTGCCATATAGCTTCTAAAACAGTGGTTCCCAAAGTGGGCAGTACCGGTGGAATGACTTAGGGTGGGCGCTAAGAGGCAAAGGGTGGTGGCAGGGGGCACTAAGAGGCAAGGGAGGTGGCAGAGGATTGCTGGAGGTGGCCCCCTCGCAGGGCGCAATTCTGCCTGGAGCTCTATTGGCTGCCAGTCAGCTGAGTACTTCCAGCAGGGGTGAAATTCAGCTCCTGAATGGTAGGACAAATTATGGACAGTTTGGAGAACCGGTAAAATGCACCACTGACTGGCTCCACCCTCACCTCCCACCCCTCCCACTCACTCCTTTTCATACCACACCTGCTTAGAGGCACAGGTGGTTCCTTGCTTATCTCAACCACACAGTCCAGCAGATCTCTGCCCGGTGAGTCTTCCTTTGCTTCTGTTCTAGCTACCTCCCTCACGCCTCAGCCAAGGTATCCATTCTTTTCCCAAGCTATTTCCCTCCGTCTGGGCTCTCCATTGCAGAGCTGAGCCTAGGGAGGGAGGAAGGCAGAGAGGGGAGGGAGAGAAAGAGGAGGAGAGAGGTAGGGAGGAAGTCAGAGAGAGAGAGGAAGAAAAGGAGGAAGGAAGGGAGATGGAAAGCGGAAAGAAGTGAGAGGGAGAAAGTTGGAGAGAGAGAAGAGTAAGAAAGGAGAGTGGGAAGGCGATAGGGAGAGAAGGGGGAAAGAAGGAGGAAGAGAAAGAGAGGAAGAGAGAAAAGGAGAAAAAAGGAGAGAGAAGGGGAAGAGAGGGAGGAAGAGAGGAGAGAGAGAGACAACTGAACTTTTCTTATGAAAAGGTGTTAATTATGTCAATGTAAGAGATAGGAAACTGCATTAGTGATATATGTCAATGTGTTGATTTGTACTAAAACATAGCTTAAAAAAGTTATAGGGAATCACAAATATGTAAGTTAAAAGTGTGGAAAAGGTAATGTACATGTGGATGACCCTTTGCATGAGTTGTATTGGGAAAAATAAAAAAATATATAATAATAATTTAAAAAAAGAAAATGATTCCCCAATGAGATAAAAAGCAAAATAATCTTTAAAGAAAAACCAGGAAGTCCAGTTGCCTCTTGAAAAGGCACCTTTGGGACAACCATGACCTGGATAACTGAGAATCTCCTGTAGACATCAAGCTCTAGAATCCTTGCTTTGCTGCAGAGTAAAGAGCAATATCCGAGTTTATTTGCACAGAGAAGGCAGGCAGGGAGTTGGTAGGGTTTATTTATTCACTTAGCAAAGCCTTAAGCCAGATGTGAACACACACATATTGTAAGTATTCTGATTTTCAAAGCAGAAATGGCAGTGACAACACTTTGTGACAACTTGAAAAAGCATCCAACACTGTCACACATGTTTTACAATGCTTCCCAACAAAACACTGATGGTTTGCGTGCATCATACAACATTTCACTGCTGATTGCTAAGTCTGGAAAGCCACATACTATTGGTGAAGAACTCATCCTACCAGCCATTAGTGAGGTTCTGAGTACTGTTTTGCATAGGTCACCACATGATATAATTAAGACAATTCCTCTCAGCAACAATTCAGTGCAAAGACACATAGATGAAATGGCTGAGAATATGGAAGATATATGGTGCAGCATATTATGGACAAGATACTTTGCGTTACAGCTGGCTGAATCAACTTTGCCAGGCAATGAATCTTTGCTTCTTGCTTATGTGCACTTTATTAAAGATGAAAGTTTGACTCAAGAGTTGTTATTTGCGAGGCAACTAAAAACAGATACTAAAGGGGAGTCAATATTTCATGTTGTTGAACAGTTTTTCAAAGACAAGGAAATTCCACTTGCCAACATACTAGCTTGTACAACTGATGGAGCACCATCAATGACTGGTCGCTACCGTGGGTGCGTTGTTTACTTGAAAAAAGTAGTGCCAAATGTCTTTACCATTCACTGTGTCATTCATCACCAACATCTGGTTGCAAAAAACCTCAGCGATTGCTTGCACAATTCATTACACACTGTCATTACTCCAGTTAAAAGTACATGCTCTCAATGATCAACTATTCAGAGAGCTCTGTGTTGAGAATGATGAAGATTTTGATCATTTGCTGCTTCATACAGAAGTTCGTTGGCTATCAAAAGGCAACTGTGTGAGATGCTTTTATAATCTTTTTGACACTGTTGTGGAGTTTTTTGAAGACAAGAATGCTTTGCTCAGTGGTGAACTCAAAGAGATCAGGCATGACATTGCTTATTTATCAGAACTATTTGCAAAGTTCAATGAAGTGAATTTGCAGGTGCAAGGAAATGAGGTCAATCTTATTAAAGCCAAATCTGTTCATCTCTATGTTTCAGTTAACTCTATTGAAGCACAATATAGGCCGTCGCAAGCTATACTAATTTCTGAGCTTGTCTGAAGCAGAAGAGAAAAGTGGGATACAAGATGATGATTTTCAAGTTTTTTTGTGGCCATTTGGACATGCTGCATAAAGATATGTCTGATCTTCTTTTGATGGAAATTCCAGATTGGGTGATAAATCCATTTTTAGATACTGAGGAAGATGAGTTAGTGGAGAGCTGCAAAATGACATTGAGCTGAAGCCAAAGTTTAAGAAATCCTACCAAGAGTTTTGGTTACAGAAAGAAAATTCTGGTCGCTACCCTGCACTATGGACAGTGGTTAAGAAGCTCCTTGTTGCATTTCCAAAATCATATTTGGTGGAACGTGGCTTCAGTGTGGTCATCCAACTTCTCTCCAAGCAAAGAAATTGACTCCAGATTGCTGTACATGGTGATTTAAGACTCTTGCTAAGTGACTTAAAATCAGACAGTGGGAAACTGGTATCCCTTCATCAAACCCATCCATCACTTTAAGAATTTACTGAACAGTGAAGTAGTTACTAAATTTTACTGAGTTTACTAAGTTACTAGTTACTAAGGTTCTTGATAAATGACTATCAGACTGTGAAAACCTTGACTATGACTATCAGACTTTGAACTGGATCATGTTCAACAATTTTATTGAATTAACATTAACTAAAAAGGTTTTTAAATTGGATTTTGAATACGTGTTCAATTAATTGTTACAGTTTTGAATTTTACTGTTACTATCTTCCTTCCATTGTGCAAACCACCCATTCACATGACCCCCCCATCCAAGCCCGCCAAGCCACGCCCACAGAACTGGTAGTAAAAAAAATTGAATTCCACCACTGGGTGGGAGGCATTGAGGATCAGTTTGTAGCACCAAGGGAGCAGTGGACTGAAAAAGTTTGGGAACCACTGTCCTAAAAAATCATGTACTTTTATACTGATTTACACTTCCCAAGGATTCCAGTAAGTCACCTGGAACAATGCAATATTTCTACTCTTAACATACAAATCATAAGATAGTCAGTTTACAAAAAAAAAAAAAAAAAACCTAAAATATCTAATGTTTCTTTCCCCCAAATATAAAACCAATTAAGTTTATCCAATTTGTTACTATAAAAATGGCCCCCAAAGCAGAAATTAAGCATTCCAATACCCCACAGTTGTCCTGTTTAAATATGAAACTTCCTGACATTACTTTTAATTTTTGTTGGGAGGTGAAGGTGTTACATAAATCAATAGCTATGGAGTCATCCTGGTCATGGTTGTCCCAAACAAAGGTGCTATTCAAAAGGCAACTGGATTTTCTTGTTTATTTGTTTGTTTTCTTTGAAAACATTTCACTTCTCATCCAAGAACCTTCTTCAGTATCTGCAGGTCCTTACACTTATACAGTTTACAACACATAAATGATTTGTTTATTCAATAATATATATTGCATGTTTTAATGGAGTTTAAGTAGTAATTATAAACTTTTATAAATTTAGTTACACTTTTTAATATCCACTAATGATATCTTTTTATGATTTATGTGAAAACTAAAATAGATATTCTAAAATGAAATACTAAATCATTATTAAGATCCAGTCAATATTAAGATCCATTCTGTGCATACACTGCACAGTAGCACTGTGTAAATTTTTACTTATATCTACTGGGTCATAAATGCCTTTACATGGAATAATCTCATTATTAAAATTCAAGACTGACTTCATTATTTTTGTCTATTGAAAAATACTGTCCATAAATTAATCTTCTATCAAACTCTCCCCACCCACTCTTATTGGTTTTTTTTTATTCCTTTGAAGAAAGTCTGACTTCTATTCCACTTAGAATTTTATCAGCAATTCTAATGAAAGCAAATTATTACTGAATCTATTCCATGGATTCCTAGCTGCTCAAGAATTTCTAACTTAAATATTATTTAGAAGCTACCCTGTTTTCCTGAAAATAAGACCTCCCCAGATAATAAGCTCAATGAGCGCATGTGCTAAAATAAATCTTCCCCAAAAATAAGCCCTTCTTGAAAATATTGCAACACAGCAGCAGCCATGAGATGACCATGTTCACAGCCTCCTGCCCCTCAAAAATAATAAGACCTCCCAAAAATAAGGCTAAGTGCTTATTTCAGGGGTCAAAAGAAAATAAGACCCTGTCTTATTTTCAGTGAAGCACAGTAAATAAATCTAACTAAATGGCAGATTGGTGCCTAAAGTTTTTTAATGAATGCTTATCCCTAAGATTGGAATAACCCATCCTTTGCTCAGATTATTTGCTTGGTCCATAAGGAACTCAACAATAGTAGTTATTAAGTTTTGCTCAAGCTTTTCATCATGGCCTGATTCCTTGTAGTTTCTACCTTCCTTTTCATTTTTTGTTTTGTTTTGTTTTCTTCCCATTTTTAACAGATTTTTTATTATTATTATTTAATGCTGTTATTTAAAGTTTGGGGATAATTTCAATAAGGTGATATTTATTAATTTATTTACAGGGGAAAACATGAGCATCTTTGTTTGGCAATAGTATATACATTTCACACATACAGCACATCTACACTGCTATGGTTTCTATGCACCCAGTTCTTTGAAAGCAGCCTGAAATTAATTTGTGATTATTTTTATTGCTGTTTACTCTTGGAATTGAAAAGACTTTATGCGTCAGTCAATGCTCCCTTCAGCTGAGCAACTGAAGAGTGACAAAGATCATTCAGTTATTATCACACCCTATTATATCATCCATCTTCCTTTATGGTGTGTGCATGCATTTGCAGGGCAATTTCTCACAAAATCAAAGTAGTTACAATGAGAAAATTCTGGGTAAGGACTGTGAAGCAAGGCATAATTATTTTCTGAAATTTTAAAGGCTGTATATTAACTGTGGCATAACAAGAATTTCCTGATTTGGATCCTTTAGGAAGGTAGAAGCTGGGATGAGCCGAGGAGATGGATGACTATGATATTTTCTAACAAGAGAAAAGATATACCAAAAGATGTCCAGACTATTGAACATCAAAAAGAAAGTTGCTGTGTATGCAATTTCAAGTGTTCCATATCATAATTGATAATAAAGTGAATTCTGCTGTCAACTGCAACCACTGTTGTGGGATCTCAGATCTACCATCATGTAAATTGTAAGGGGATATGCCTACTCAAGAGCCAAGGTGGCGCAGTGGTTAGGGTGCAGTACTGCAGGCCCCTTCAGCTGACTGTTATCAGCGGTTCTAATCTCACCGGCTCAAGGTTGACTCAGCCTTCCATCCTTCCGAGGTGGGTGAAATGAGGACCCAGACTGTGGGGGCGATATGCTGATTCTGTAAACCGCTTAGAGAGGGCTGAAAGGCCTATGAAGCGGTATATAAGTCTAACTGCTATTGCTATTGCTATTACTGATGATATCAATTATATTTATATTGATAAAACACATTCATATTATTTATGAAATGCATATTTAATTGATATAAAATATAAATATTATGTTCATTCTATTTTATATTAACAAAATATTTTTTAACCCTGACCCCATATTTTCTGAGAAATGTTCTGTTTGAACATTACAGAAATGAAAAGGGTTTTATTTCAGATTTCTGAAACTATAAGATGAGATTTCTTTGTTTGATAATACAACAATCACATTGATCAAAATAAAATTCTATGTCATTCATTTTCAAGGTCACAGTTCATTAGATTGCTATCCTAATACCTTTTAACATCTCAGATTACCGACTGCTTCTCCTAAAATCTGCATAATGCTCCTTCACCAAGGCTAACTTTAACATTTTTTTTATTTTAACTGTATCTAGGTTAAACTACTTGCCTCAATAGAAGCTGTTGTTCTTTCTTGCTTTGCATCTTACATGAGTATTACCTTGAGAGTTTCTCCCTCTTCACTTGTGAAGTTGATTCCAGTCAGCTGTGTGACAGAAGAAGCACATCTGCACAATTTAATTTGTATGAGAAAATTAATAAATCAAATAGAGAATATCTCCGAGAAGAAACAATTGGTTATACAGCTTCTGGGAAAAGATTGACAAGATAATTTGACAGAAAGCATTCTGTATTCCTTGCCCAAACTGATATGTGGTAAAATCAGAACTAGAAATGATTTTTAAAAATGGAATGGGAAATATTGGTGGCTTGCAAAACTAATACAAAAGATACAAAGAATTCATACCAACATATTAAATTGTACCTAGCAGGCAATTGGAAGCCAGGGCAGAATTTTAGTACCAATATAATGTAAAACTCATACTTTTTACTGGTTGGCAATGCAACTGCTGCATTGTATGCTTTCTTCTTTTTTGTAATACCTTTATTCACAGCATGGTTTCATTGTGAAATATGGAGAAAGAAAGTGTTTGTTGTTCTTCTGGTGTCCAACATATGCCCAGTGTGACCTAATACAATTCAGGCTCTGTTGTGAGAAAAAGCTGCTGCCTACTGATTTTGTAATACAGTTAGTGGTTTTAGGTATAAGGCTTTTGGCAAGAGCAAATCAGATTTACACATAGGCCAGCAGTTACATAGTATTTGGCCATCAGTTGGACTAAAATGGCATAAATCCAAGCACTTTGATTAAAGTGACTCATAAATCAAGTTGCTCATGTGAAACCCATGAAATATGTAGACAGCAATAAAATCCATAGAATTTTTGTCTGTTTTAGAGTTTTGGTCATTTTAAAAGTTGTACATAAAGTATTTTTTCCTATTTATCCTTAAATATATACCAATGATTGATTCATCAATACATCAAAACCTTTGTATATAGTGAGTACACAGGACTTATTTCAAGTTATTAATTTTTGTGTAAGATTTTTCTATGCAGAGAGATTTTTTTCTCTTCCAGCCCACCCTTTTTTTCCACCAAGCCATTGAATAATGCTTAGTTTTAGCTTATGTTTCCTTGCAAACTAAACTGACTAGCTCAGATTCATTATTATCTAAATTAAATCAACTTTACAATTAAATGAATTCACTCTCAATATATGAGTCCAATTCAGAGCGTTGACAAGCTCATTTCAGCCTAAGGGAACTGCATCGCTTTCTGAAGCTAATACCTAAAAGAAACCAGGAAGATAAAGTTCAATGCGTTCTCAGCAGCTGGCTCTCTAGATGCAGAAGTTGATAAACATAAAGGAATTTGATACCTGACTTTCACTTGGATTTTTATTTGTTTATTTTTAGCAATTCTTTCTCCCTTTTTCTCCTCTTTATTCAAGGTCTGCCTTGTATTTACATAGCTACAAAATGACCATGAATTAAAGATGTGATATAAAGCAGGTAATGTTAAACTCAAATAGTTGATAATTTATAATTGTCTATAACAGTGTTGGCTATTATTTTTGTTGTTGTGTGCTAAAAGTGCACCAGCACACAGACACATATGTGCATGATAGCCTTCATGCCCTTCTCCCTGTGCATGCATGTGCAAACTCCCCATGCTCCCCCTGTTACCCTATGTATGCACGCACAATACCCCCATTTTGGTCCTAGTAGGCCTCCCTGCATCCTCCTGGGACCAAAAATGGGCCACAGGGGAAAGCATCCCCTATGCCCCATTTTGAGCCTAATTGGCCTCTCTGAAGCCTTCTGGGACCAAAAACAGGCTCCTTCCATGCTCCCTCCCACCCCTGTACATGTGTGTGCAATCCCCCCCATTCCATCCATGTGCACATCTCCCACATGTGCCCCACACATGTGCAGCAGAGACTTGAAAATCAGCTGGCTCATGGGAGACATGTGCATAGGGTGATGGCCCGCGTGCCCCCAGAGAGGGCTCTGCGAGCCACCTGTGGAAATCGTGCCATAGGTTCGCCATCATGGGTCTATACCATTTATATAATTATAAATTAAATAGCACCTTGAAGATACATAATTGTGAGTAAACCAACAATTTATACCATTGTGAAAAGTTGACACCCAATAGGAATCCTAAGATAAATTAGGTTCTCAGGAGAATAAATTGACATCCCCTTCTCTGTGACAGCTCTTCAAGACTGTTATCAAGTCTCTCCTCAGCCTTCTTTTCATTAGGCTCAACGTATCTACCGTATTTTTCAGAGTATAAGACACACCTTTTTCCCTCAAAAAAAGAGGCTGAATATCTGGGTGTGTCTTATACACTGAATACAATATTTTTTTGGCTCCTGGAACCCTGCCCCTTCACCAAAATGTATGTACATAGCTTGTAGGAGGCTTTCAGAGAGCTGCTGGGGGTGGGGAGGACAGAAATGAGCAAAAAATGGGCTGGTTTTTTGCTCAATTTTGCCCCCCACCAGCCCTCAGGAGCACCCTATAAGCTTCCTAATGCCCCTTTTTGCTCGTTTTTGTGCCCCCCCCCCGGAACACTCTATACAAGCCTTCTAAGGGCTATTCATTCTCTTTTTTTGGAAAAAAAATTGGCCCTTTTTCATGAAAAATGGACCATTTGGGGGAAGTTTGCATAGTGCAAAACTTTTTTTTTTAATTTGCCTCTTCAAAACCTTAGTGCATCTTATACTCCGGTGTGTCTTATACACCAAAAATACAATAGTTCAGGGACAGGTTACTACCGGTTTTGAGCTTGAAAATTGTTCTGCACATGTGCAGAACAGAAAATCAAGATGGTGCCACCGAGGATAGCACCAGTACGGTCATGTGTCTGGCCAAGTTACTACCTATTTGGCCGAACTGGTCCAAACCGGGAGGAACCCACCTCTGATCCAGTTCCTTTAGATGTTCATCATATAATTTAGTATCCAGACTCCTTATAATCCTCTTTCCTGTTCTCCTCTCCACTCTTTCTAAGGCCTCACTGCAGGATATTTTTATAAGTGTGTTAACTATAACTGGGAGCATTATTGTTTCCCGTGATGTTGATGCAGTCAATAATTAAGTTGGCTCTTTTGGCAGCTGCAGCGTTCTGCAAGTTGACACCTAATAGGAACCCTAAAGATAAATTATCTAATATTATGTATGTTGTTATACATATTTCATTTTCTGGAAATAGATTGTTTCTTCGGTTTAATATGGCATGCAACTAGATTTTTAAATACAACTGCAAAAGGCATTGGTGTTGTGGAAACATCTTCTACAAGTAGAATTCAAGAAATTAGATTTTCTTTTTTTAGAAAGTTAGAAATAAGTACAAAACTGCCAATCTGAGAGAGAAATGGGCAGTACCTAAATTTTGTATATTAATAAATAAATTTAAGTTTCTTGTTCATCTAAAATTTTAATAATTAATCACCATTCATATAATGCTATACAGACAAATAGTGACTAAATATTTTTAACCAAATAGAATTTGCAAGTTTTGAAAACAATCCCTCTTTGTCTGCATTAAAATAATACCATTATTTTTTATAATTAAAATACCTGTGACAGTAGCTTAATAGTAGCTATATACTGTACCTAATAAACTTAAAGATGCAGAAAAGTATTCCTGGCTTCTAGTAACATCCACTCGAGGATTCAAGAGAAATTTGATTTTTCCACTCTGAGTTTGATTTTTGAAGATTATTTCTATCAAATCTAGCACTACAGGAATCCTTACTCAGCCAGTAATTCTTTGAGTCAGGAAAGATAATGTGGCACAGAGAAACTTGTGGCTGAAAACTTAAACAAATAAATCGGTCTTAGTGAATATTATCATTCTATCCTAGGTACTGAAAATTCTGTGCAAGATGAATTGGTTTTGAAGCTAGGATTTATAACTACCAGAAGATAGCACTGTAAGTCTAAGAACAACAGCAATTGTAAACTGTAGAGATCTCTTTCTGGGATACTTCACCTTGAGATGACTGGCATATAAATTTGATGAATGAATGAATGCCCACCAAGCCATACCACACCCACCAAGCCACACCCATAGAACTGGTAGTAAAAAACTTTGAATTTTACCATTGGACCTAGGAGGTCTTCTAGTCCAATCCCCTACCTAAGGAGCAACACTTATACATTCAACCATATACAAATGGTTGTCCAGTGTTTTCTTGAAAACCTCCGGTGAGGGAGCACCCACAGCTCTGGGAGACAAACTATTCCATTGATTAATTGTTTTTACTGTTAGGAAATTTCTCCTTATTTCCAAATTGAATTTCAATCTGACAAGCTTCCAACCATTGTTTCCTGTCCAGCTCTCAGGTGCTCAGGATAATAATTTGACACTGTCTTCCCCGTGAGAGGTTTTCAAGTGCTGGAAAACTATTATCAAGTTCCCCCAGAGCCTTCTCTTGATTAGGCTAAACCTGTCTAATTTCCTTAGATCAGAGATATCAAACTTGATATCATCGAGGGCTGCATCAGGGTTGTTTTCGACCTGGAGGGGGGCTGGGGTGGGCTTGGCCAGAGTGCTGAGAATCACACACAGCCCTCCAAAGCTCCATTTCTGGCTTCAATGGCCTCCTGCCAGTGAAAATAAGCTTGGGAGGACCACAAGATGGCCTCATGCAGCACTCTGCCAGAGAAAAGGGAGCTTGGGAGGACCATATGCGGGTCTCCTGAGCTCCATTTTTGCTGGCAGAAGCACAGTGGGGCGATCTTTTTTTTTTTGTTTCCAGTGCAGTCCACAGGCCAGATCTAAGCACCCTGTGGGCTGAATCCGGTCCACGGGCCTTGAGTTTGACACCCTTTCCTTAGATGTTCATCATATGATTTAGTTTCAAAACCTCTTGTCCTCTTTGTTGCTCTTCTCTGAGCTCAGCATCTTTTTTTTTGAATTGTGGGGACTAGAACTAGATGCTGTATTCCAAATGTGGTCTTACTAGTGCAGTATAAAGCAATACTATTGCTTCCAGTGATCGTGATACTATACCTCTGTTGAGCAGCCTAGAACAATGTTGTCTTCTTTGGCAGCTGCAGCACACTGTTGACTCATATTTAAGTGGTGATCCACCAGGACACCTAGAGCCCTCTCACAGATATTACTGCTGAGCCATGTGCCCCTGTTCTACACTTACATATTTGGGCTTTTGTGCCTAAGTGCTGGAGCTTTTCTTACCACTTGTTGTTCAACGCTTCGATGATGATAAATTCTGAAGTATATTTGCTCTTTTCATTTTGGCTGTGAACAGTATAGGAATATTATATGTATCCATAACATCAAAGACCATACAATTATGTCACTGTGAATCAGCAATATATAATATATAATTGATTATGTTAATAATCAAACATGTGGTCAAGGATTTGGAGGGGAGGAAACAAGTGGCAGCTTCAGATGTTTCCCTATTTGTTTTCTGTCTGGTGTTCCTTTTTATTTCAACCCTTCTCTTCCAGCTGAGCCTCACTGGTTGATGGGATTTAGAATGCATTACCAAAAACAAACAATTAAGCAAACAGGAAAGCCCTTAGGTTCTTAACAGGATCGTTATACAATGAGAGGTCTTTTCACTACAAAGCACTCATTAAAGGGAACACTCTTTAAAGGGAATAATAACAGTAATAGTAATAACAAATATAATTACAAAAAGTAGTCCAGATGTCCTGCATGTTCTAGAAAGATTTATTGGAAGGATTAAGGAAGATTTTTGGTGCAGCTATTGCCACGATCATTCGTTCTGAAAATGTTATCCTCTCTTTTCCATGTTCAAACACAGTATATTAATGAACTGCTAATCATTCTCCTTTTTCTGCTCTTTATAGTGAGCTACCTGGGGATCCTGCGGTGTAAGAATTATGGAGGAAGGAAGCAATTTGCCAGTCTTAATGTCTTTGGCTCTGTATTTTCTTAACTTTGTTAATTTTCAGTGGATTATGCATGGAGGAACACATTCCCCATTATGTGCTAGCAGTGACATGTATATACCTTCATTTTTAGCATTTAATTAATCCACTTCTCAGCTCCACATTCAAATTAGGTTTTGATGGTGGTGATGGTTGTAGCTGCTCTCTTGGATTTATCAGCTTGTATTGTTGTGCCATATTTTCCTTATTTAAAAAAAAGAAGTGTGTGTAGTGTATGATGAGAGTCACAGCCTGTGACAGCTCTTATCCTATGAGCTATCCTATGATAGTTTGAGTTTATTGCTAGAGAGAGAGGGAGAAAAGATTTATTGCAACATTTTAAGATTCTAATGTGTGCTACTCTTCAAGAAAAAAAATGGTATGGCTGATATACAGCTAGAGGAAAAACAAAAAGTCGGAGCTAATATTGTAACTCTTTGCTGGTTTTATTCCATAAAGAAATAAGTGCATGAGTGAATCAAACACAGTTTGCAAACTTCTGCCTACTGGTGGTTCCTGAATAGACTTTACTATCTGTTTTCTATCAGATCATAGAGAGGATAGTGTTGCCCTTAGGCATCTATCCAGCTGCTGCACAGAAGCTGTGCCAAGCTCATATGCTTTTTCCTTTGACTGGCCCAGGACAGCATTCTTGCTCTCATGAAATAACTGAGAGGCATCATCTCTTTCTTTTGCAGCTGCTTCTTCCTTTTCCCAGATGTCCCCTTTAAAAAGGCTGCTATGCCTTGGTCCATTAGGAATACACAGGCTCTTTCCTAATGAAATCTAAACAGATGCATCAGACAACCAATTCAAACAACCCAGTTCAAATAAATAACACATTGGGGATTATGTGGTCTTCAGTCAAGTACATTATAGATACAGTTGCTGAATTCATTTTTTTTAAAAAAAATGAAAGTCTGTGCAGTAAAACCTTGATTTAACAAACCATTGGGGAGAAAGGGTCGCCGACTAAATGAAAATGTCCATTAGTTACAAATTTACATCTCTAATGTAATTTCTATAATTTCCAAGGTTATATAATTGTCATGTTACCTCATTCACATCAATTTATGTCATCTGCATACATTATTTGCACCAATGACATAACTGACATAAATTATCTTGCAAGTAATCAGTATCAGTATAGCCAATGATAAGAGCATAAGCAGCCACCAGACAAAACAGCCCCACAATTGAAGGAAGGAAGGAAGGAAGGAAGGAAGGAAGGAAGGAAGGAAGGAAGGAAGGAAGGAAGGAAGGAAGGAAGGAAGGAAGGAAAATCAATTTCTATTTCCCTAGTTTCCAGGAATGCTTTATATAAATTTCCTGCACAAGGAGGTTTGTTCTCTGATTGAAGGAAGGAAATGCTAACATGGAGGATGTGCATGTAACAATGGCAATGTTATACACTGTATATCAGGGATAGTCAACCTTTTTATAACTACCGCCCACTTTTGTATCTCTGTTAGTAGTAAAATTTTCTAACTGCCCACCGGTTCCACAGTAATGGTGATTTATAAAGTAGGGAAGTAACTTTACCTTATAAAATTTACAAAGCAGAGTTGCAGCCAACCCGCACCGCTGACCATGAAAGCTGGAATGCCCACTAGTGGGCGGTAGAGACCAGGTTGACTACCACTGCTGTATATCATTGTACCTTGCACAACTTTTGATGTCATGTATTTTGCCAACACATTTATTTCTCAATAGTGAAGCAAAATGTCAGCAAACACTCAAGAAATTACTGTAGTTGTTTAAATGTATGTTGCTGAATTACATATTCGCTGAGAGAAGTTGGACATAATGTAAGGTTAGTCTAAATATAAACATAATGCATAACACAATAAAGGTCAACGTCCACATTTTATTTTAAAAAAGGACCTTTATTTAAAACTAATTTTACTGTAATACACCACAGTATTAAAGAACAAAATTGACTCTAACTTGTCTTTAATTATTTTATTGCAAGCCATTATAATATTTCAGGAGTAACTATTCCAATAGTTCATTATACTATACAATGTATGTGACAATGTACATAGTACCCTTCCTTTTAGTGGAAGGGGCAGGACAGGGAGCAGCGAAACCCAGAAGCCCCTTTATTTACTTCATTTATATCTCATTTCTGGAATGCTCATCTCCTTCAAAGTGCCATTGTCGGATTATTCTGCATGCAAGTTATGCTTCTGTGATTTATTCAATATCTTAAACTTACAAAATATTCAAAGTAAAAACATAGCCTTGTGGGAAAATGCTCAATTTCATCTTGTTTTTGCATAAAAGCTATAATTCAATGGGAATGTATAATCACCAGCTGTTTCTGAGTGAAGCTACTACAGATACTGTGACACAGCACAGAACAGATCATGAATGATACATTAGAGTGTTCTCTCTCCCTCTCTCCCCCTCCCTCCCTCCCTCTCTCTCTCTCACACACACATATACACAAAGATTTTGGAGATTTTAGAGCCAGATGATAAAGAAAATAACTAAAATATTTGCATACCTAGTCAGTAATCTTTTTGCCAACTCTCCTGGAATGGAGACATTAAAAAGTAAGAAGTTATTACTTAATTATGTTTGACAAATTTCCCTTTAATTTATTTTGTCTTGAAGCATCAGTCTTTCAAGATAGATAAGATCAAGAAACAGCCATGACAGGATTCTGTGAATGATTATTTTTATAGTAAAATAGAATAGAGATTTAGTTTGGTATAGTGGTTAAGGCACCAGACTAAAACCCAGGAGACTTTGAGTTCCAGTGCTGTTTTTGGCATAGTGGAGGGACGGGACCTTGGACCAGTAATTTCTCTCAATCCTAATAAGGAGGCAATGGGTAATCACTTCTGAGAAACCTTGCCAAGAAAACTTCAGGGACCTCTCCAAGCAGTCACCAAGAAGGGTGGGGGGACTGAATTAGAGAGTCAAAGACAATAAACAAACAAACAAACAAAAATAATAGCAATAACACTTACACTTATATACTGCTTCATAGTGCTTTACAGCCCCCTCTAAGCAGTTTACAGAGTCAGCATATTGCTCCCATTGATCCGGTCAGGTTAGAATTGCTAGGAGAATAATATGTGACAGAGAACCATTTCAAGGAGCCATGGGGGTATAGTGGTTAAAACTGCCAGGAGTTCTAACAACTGTACCCCCATGGCTCCTTGAAATTGTTCTCTGTCACATATTATTCTAAAGAAAACTAAAAAGGGGGTTTCTTTCCCAAAATTTCAGGACTTTTTTTAAAGTTCCCTCTTAGCAGTCACTCATTATTTCCCTATTTCCAAGGTTATTCTTTTTCATGATGCCCTTGTGGAAATGCTGCTTGTCTGGTAGGTATGTTAATGCAAATGTGCTCAGGATATTTTTAGAAGAGATTAATCATTTCAATCAGTTATAGTTGCTCAATCTACAAGTTCTTTCATTGACTGGAGTTCAAGAACAACTTGATCACTGGGAAGGGGAAACAAGATTCCCCATTTCTCTGAACTCTTCCCTCACTTGTGTAGTTTGTCAAGCTTGGAAGCCATCTTTGTATTGGATCTCAAGCCTGCCACACATTCAAACATATTCTACTGTGGGAAACTGGGAGCAGGGGGATTGTATGGAGCATGGAGATATGTAGCCAAAATAACATTCCTTCTCAGAGAGTCAAGATCGTTTTGTCCCTGTGCCTTGACTGATGTGGATAGGAGGAATCTACTTTCATGACAGTGGCCAATTGGGCCATGTGATGGATATGTGGGTGCTGGGGCAGGGTCTTGAACTTTCAACTGAGTGGGGAAAACCTGGAAGCTTTCAGATTTGGGTTTTCCCAGATGTGCCAAGATGGCTTCTTTAATAAATATGAACTTTGAGGAATTTCTAGCCTTGGATTCTAATTTGATTGAGAATGCTATTTGGAACCCTGACATAGTTCTTCTAAACCTCTTGTACTGATTTTGGAGAAACATGAAAAACTATAAAGAGAGTAAAAATAACATCAAGAATAAAAAATATTCCTTTGGATCTCAAGATTCCAGTAATATGTTACTTTAAAGCAATTTCTAAAATTCTTACACATAAGCACATACACCAAAAACAGTTTCTTGGGCATTCCAACAGTCATTCTTTTCTTAAATTTCAGTAGAATTGGAAGAAGCAAAATTCAAAGTATTGTTTTATGTTATAGTAACATTGATCACAATATTTCTTTTTTAACAATTTCATCAGAGTTGATAAAAGTAGATTTTTAAAAAAATACCTACCTGAGACATAAAATTGAAGGACTGGTTTGTAATTTAAATGAAAGGTTTCTAAGTGAAATTGGTAACCCTTTATGTCTCTTTTTTGGGTTGCTTTATTAATTTATCTTCTCTTTATTTATTGTTTTGATTCTCTATGTCTCAATGTACATTGTATCAGCAGAACTGCTTCTTTGAGTTCTTGTATGCCAATGCTTTTCTTATCAGTGATAGAATCAAACAACTTCATTTTCATTCTTTTCTTTCAGTAACCTTTCTTTTTCTATGCATTAAGGTATTCTCCAGTGACTCACATCTAAATGTCATAAATACTGCGAACATCCTGATTTTACTTCATGTAGTATTGAAGGATGTGTTCTTCTTGTGATCCAAATATTTGAGCTCTATTCAAGGAAACATTTTTCTCCTTAATTCTATCTATCTTATGGTTCAGTTTTCACAGCCATATTTGTAAAAATGATAAAGAATTCTATTCTATTCTATTCATAGTTATTTTCTTAAATCATCATAATCAGCATCATTATCATTGTCATCGTTGTTGTGGTGATCATTGATGTAGTTTGCTAACACTGACAACAAAACAAAATTCAATTATGTGTTATCTCATTAATATTATAGATGTATTTGGTCCTAACATGACTGGCATTGTATACATTTGTGTACAAACTACAACCATACTGTCTTATGAATTATGTGTAAATTAGTATTAATCAAAAAATATCAGCAACTTGTGGCAGATTACTGGTAACCAGTTTGACTGTCATTGAGATAGTAACCTGAACCTGGACAATGTCACTTTAGTTGACACTTGAATGCTTCAATGCTCATCATATCAAATATTTCTTTCTATACTGAATATTGGAAATGTAGGTGGGAAGAAAACATGGCCTCGGGATTACATAGCAATTTGATTAAAAAATTAAATGCTTCTATTATTACACTGATTCTTCTTTCAGTCCCTAGCCATACTGTCTTCTGTAATATTTAGTGGTAATCCCCACTCCAATTCTAAATGATATGTAAATAGTATATGAAGACCATAAAATTGTCCCATCTCTAAGTTTAATGATCACAATCCATTTCTTATGTCAGAAGCAAAATGGTTATTAAATGAAATGGTCACTAAAAGAGAGAGAGAGAGAGGGAGGGAGGGAGGGAGGGAGGGAGAGAGAGAGAGATATCAAAAATCCCTGCATTAGTGGTAAAATATTTTTAATTACCAACACATTTGTAAAGAGTTGCTAGCAAGAAAACTACTAAGAAAGGAGCAGCTGTATGTACTATTATTTGTTGATTCCTTTTCCCACTTAGATAGCTGCAGGTGGGAAGTGCATATGGTACTCATGTCTTTGTGCAGCCTCTCCCAACTCCGAAAGAACTTCTTGCACTGTCATTCGTCATTGACTTCATGCACTGTCTACAAGCTCAGCTTATTTGTATTGGTCTACCATGTCTAAGCACTCATCTGAGACTGATATTTGTATTGTGGGGCAGACAACTTTGAAACATTCATAGAGAGCTTCTTAGATTTATTTTTCTCCCACGACTATATCATCAAGCAGTGTTAGGATATCAAGCTACTTTTCTAGTCCTATTTGGAATTCGACTTTATATCAGTTTTGGCCAAATTTGATCAGTTCTGCTTTGTCAATGGAACTGTCATTTTATGCATTGGAGATTAAGCTAAATTTTTGCAGAGACTGTCACAGTAAATCACCAGATATTATGACTACACCTCATTTGGGTACATAATCAAAGGCATGTTGAAGTTGGCCATTAAAAATAATCTTTGATAGGTGCATTAACATATAGATATATTTGAATTGTTCCCAAAAGTTGCATGAAACTGCAACTGGTCTCATGTATGGATAAGGAAGATGATTAGTCATCTGCCAAAGGATGATGAAACCAAGTATATATTGCTATACAATATAGCAGTAGACTTATAGCAATAGCAGTAGACTTATATACCGCTTCATAGGCCTTCCAGGCCTCTCTAAGCGGTTTACAGAGAGTCAGCATATTGCCCCCAACAATCTGGGTCCTCATTTTACCCACCTCGGAAGGATGGAAGGCTGAGTCAACCCTGAGCCGGTGAGATTTGAACCGCTGACCTGCTGATCTAGCAGTAGCCTGCAGTGCTGCATTTAACCACTGCGCCACCTTGGCATACAATGGACAAATCAAATACAAAAACAAAACACATATGAAAAAATTCTAATGTATCCAGTATCAAATAATGTGATTTTTATGTATTAACTAATATTATATGTTATATAGGCAGTTAGGTCTCACATTTTTAAGTGAGGAGAGAAGTAAAGAGGGGAAAATGCTTTTTGCAAATATCATTTTTTCTTCTTTCCTCTCTCAAGCATTTGGATGAGATAAAGGTCAAGGTAAGGAAACATATATAGCAGTCCTTCACTTGTCTCAAAGTGTTTTTTTTTTCATTTTGCTTCTCATCCAAGAAATTTCATCAGTTCAAAAGCATAGTCCAGTTGCCTTTTGAAAAAAAACACCTTTGAGACAACCATGAACTTAATGACTGAGAATCTCCACAGACATTTAGTCCTGGACTTACAACCATTTGTCCAATGACATTCAATTTTAAAATGCTGCTGTCAATATTGACTTATGACTGGTCACAGAATTTACAGCCATTGCAATGGTCTATAGCCACATGGTCAAAATTTGGGCCTGCCCCATTTATAATTGCAAGGGTGCTTCAGCTACTCCAACCTTGCTATGTTTCTTCCCATCTATATTCTTTTAGGTGCCCTGTACTCTGCCACAAACCCCTGCTGTTTCCTGTCACTTCACAGATGCCTGCAGTTGATCTTTGCCATCTTTGTTTTTTCCTGCTGGAGTCTCAGGGTCCAGGTGCTGAGGGAAGTGTAATCCTGTGGTTGTATATCATGGGCATGGCAGGGAAGTGGAGTCTATTCTGCCAAAGGAAACTTGCCTGGCCAGACTGGGTAGAAGGCATCAGGATGGCAAGATGTGTCACCCTCCATCACTAGGACTGGTAGGAAGAGGAGAGATGCGAGCTTCCCAGATATAGAACACATTCTGCACTTCCTGGAAAATTGGCTTGGGAGCTTGAGCAAGGAGAGGAAGAAATCCCAACATCAACAGAACCTACCTGCAGGCCCTCTACTTGCTCTTGGCCCAGCCTTCCTCCTGAAAAGCTGAAATAAATCACTGAGGAGGCACTACATGTGATGGGCACCCAGAATACTCCAATAAGGAATATTCAGGAAAGCAGTGCACAATGACCAGAAATTGAGGAAAGGTATGAAAAAATTCTCCTCAATCCTTTTGCTTGTTTACAATTGATAAGCAGTCTAATATGGCATTGCAGGGAAGAAAGCAGTTTACTCACCAAATGTAAAATCTCTGCATGAACCTTGTACTGTTTTGTGTTTTCTATCTTTCCTTGTTCCCTGCTTTGCAAATACCAATTAAGAAAAACACATGAGGGATAAGTGATGAAGTCTAGAACAAGAAAGTGAGCCACATGATGGAGGGGAAGGCTAAACCGAATATAAAAAGACCTTATAACACTTAAGGCTTTTTAAAAAATTAATTATTCAATGGCTGAAACTTCTCCATCGTGTGGCTCACCTACCCTGAAAAGGGTAGCCTCATAAAAATGAAGGAATCCTTCAAGACACATGGCAGAGGCCATGCTAGTGACTTTGGAGGAGGTGCAGTCTAAGCTTTTAAATCTTAATTGAAAAGGAAGGTTGATCGTTGCCTTCACTGGTCAGACTTGTGACTGAGAGGCTCATTGCATATATCAGCATGGTACTGAAGGGCTGCTGGTCCCAGACACTATACAAGAAAAGCTTCACTGTTTAATAATACCAATGCTAACACATGTATGGGTTCTTGCATGTCTTTGTGAATGGGCATCCCCATAGGCCAATTCTCCAGAAGCGCTAGCAACATGAGCTGCAGAGTGCATGCTGCACCTCTGGGAAGCCCATACCCATCTCCTTCCTCCACTTGTGCCACTATCCCAAACAGCTCCTTCCACACAGACACTAGGGAGCCACCCCTGGCTCTCCTGCATGACCAGTAGGAGAGAGTGGATCATAGGCTAACAGCAGGAGGAAGAAGATTACAAAATTCAGCTATGGGAGAAGTACTGGCAGCAGATGGGAGGGTGGAAAAGTAGCAGAGTGCAGAGTACCCAAAATAGCAGCCATGGTGATGGGGAGAAGATAGGCGTGGGCAGTTGAAACATGGTTGATCAGTATCAAATCCTTTCCCAAGGATCATATTTGATGTAAACTTACTATCTTTTCAATGAAATTCCTATTTTTGAATGTGTAGTAATATATTTAGATTCGGCATCTATTTAATCATAAAATGTTTTTCTTGTTTGGCTTTTGAATCATATTTCACCAACAATTTAATTCTAAGGCCTAACATGTGTTTCAAGATTTTTTTTTCAAATTTTATCTGATTGATAATCAAATCTTGCAATCAATATAAATATTATCTGTCAGTTGCACATTTTTCTACTGTCTCTTCATGAAAACAAATGTTTTGTTTCTTATGTTTTTTAAACTATTTCTTTCTTACATTTTCCTGACATAAAACTCTTCTAAAAAAGAGATTTTGACGATAAGAGACTCTTGAGGATCCAGACAATGTGTTTTGTTGTCAATATGTATGCTTAAAAAACAAGAAATTTCTCTAAGCATTATTCATGTGTTTTGTAGTATATATTATAATGTGCCTTGTAAACATGTGTTGTTCTGCTCAAAGAATGTTTTTAGTTTGTGACTCATCCATTCATACAGAGCAGGTACCTCATAAAGACTAAACTTCTGTTTAATATAGGAAGGCTGTGTTGAACATTTGGCATTTGATCCTTCTTTTCCTTTCCTTAATTCTCTTATATATTGTGAAGTAAAAAAAAAAGTTGTGGTACCTTGTATCCCTCACAGCATTGAGGAACAATAACTCACTACTTCAAGTAACTGGAAAAAAGTGTCAAAATGTGATACAGTAATATATAATAGAATTACTAATGTAAGTAGAATTTTAAGACTGGCCAAACCTTTTTCTTTCTTTGTTTTATGAAGGACAGCAGTATGATATTCAAGAAAAATTAAGGGCACTGGTAGGGGGAATGGAAAGCCTCAAAGAAAAAGTGAGCCAGTTGCCTTTTGAGAAATTTTTAAAAAGCACATTTGAGACAAGACTGAGAAACTCTACAGACATTTACATCCAGAATGAAGACAGCTGAATAGAAGGAATTTTGGTTTTATTTGTTTAGTGGTATCTGTTTGGCGCATTGTTACAAGAACTGACTAGAAGGCCGCACTAGTTTCTGAATGTTCATGTTTGACAAGTGTCTCCTCCAACTCCTAATTTGGGATGGATGGATGGAAGGAAGAAAGAAAAAAAGAAGGGAGGGAGTGAGGAAGAAAAAAGGAAAGGAGGGAGGGGGGAAGATAGAAAGAAAGAAGGAAGGAAGGAAGGAAGGAAGAAAGAAAGAAAGAAAGAAAGAAAGAAAGAAAGAAAGAAAGAAAGAAAGAAAGAAAGAAAGAAAGAAAGAAAGAAACCAGAACTATTTACTACCCTTGAAACTACCAAGCTTTTGATTATGGAGTTTTATATAACCGAAGAGCTAAGATATGTGTTTTAGCTTCTAGGCAAACTTGTGTTGTGTAGCCCTGTGGGAAGTAATACAAAAGAGAGTTGGTGCTCTGAAAAGAAGGGCCAAATAAGAACATTGAGTTGATTTTCTAGCTATTCATGATTGCCTTTCGCATCTGCTATATGGCTCTGATGGTCCAAGTTAGAAGGATGAGACATCCTGAATAATATGAGACATGAAAGACGTGTGCTATGCTTTTCTGAAATAGTTTCTCTGCAAACACATGTTTTTGAACATCCAAAGAGAGAAGGAAAAGTACTATTTCTTTAGCTATCAAAGCAAGCATAACCTCAAGCCAAATTCCAGCATTTTTTCATCTCTAGCCTTGCACTATTCCCTTCTCTATTTCTAGTTCAGTTAGATTGTGCCAGTATAGAATTTATGTGAAAAGAATAGATGATCTGTTGCTGTATTCAATTACCCTCCCTTGGATACCATAGGTAAAAGATTATGAAAATAACATGGGGAAAAGAAAAAATGACAAATAAGATTATTCTTTTTACCACCACCCCATTTATAATATTTGTGGAAAGCACAAGAATGGGACAGTCCTATTTTTCAAGTGTTCACTTGAACAAGGGGTTCAAGGGGTGACATGATAGAAATGTTCCAATATCTAAGTAGTTGCCATAAAGTAGAGGGAGTCAACCTATTCTACAAAGAACCTGAAGGCAGGACAAGAAGTGATGGATGAAAGCTAATGAAGCCAAGAAGCAACCTAGAACTAAAGTGAAATTTCCTGATAGAGTAATTAATCAATGGAATGACTTAACTGCAGAAGTTGTGGATGCTCTAACACTGAAAGATTTTAAGAAGAGATTGGACAACATTTGTCTGAAATGGCATAGGGCTTCCTGCCTGAGCAGAGGGTTGGACTAGAATTGATTTGATTTTATTATATTTATATGCCGCCCTTTTCCCCCGAAGGGGACTCAGGGTGGCTCACAATTCAAATCAGGGAAAGGGGGTACAGACAAAAAATAAAAGACGAAACATAACAATAATTTAAAAACACACAACAGTCATACCATTCGAGATGGGGGCAACAGCTCTTTAGCTCCAGGCCTGTCAGAACAGCCAGGTTTTAACGGCTTTGCGGAAGGCCTGGAGGGTGGTGAGGGTTCGAATCTCCATGGGGAGTTTGTTCCAGAGGGTCGGAGCAGCCACAGAGAAGGCTCTCCTCTGGGTAGTCGCCAGTCGGCACTGGCCGGCGGATGGAATTCGGAGGAGGCCTAATCTGTGGGATCTAATCGGTCTAGTGGAGGTGATTGGCAGCAGGCGGTCTCTCAAGTCCCTTCCAGCTGTTGGTATCCACTAACCTTAATACTGTTGGGAATGTCAGCCTTTTGTGACATGACACCTGTCACCAGGTATCTGTCAACAGTAGGAAACCTCACTTAATTTTTAGATTAGATTAATTTTAGATTATGTAGATGAATCTCCTTTGAAGGACTAGGTTCACAATGATATGTATCCTTACCTCAACTTTATTCCCAAATACTGTAGGTATGTGAGCAGTGATGTGCAGTCAGGGGAGGCAGGGCCTCACCACTGTCATCATGAAAAGAAAAGAAAAAATAACAGGAAAAAGGCTGAGGTAGTTGCTGCCAGAGTCACAGTGTATGACTCTGCTTAGTGCTTAACTGTTTAAAAAAGGCCTCTAAAAAGTGCCCTCTACAGGAGGAGGCGAGAGAACCACGTGCCTCATTTAGGCTATCTTTATGATCACTTGAGCAGAGTTAAGCAAGGGTTAAAAGCCGAAAAATTCCTTATGTAGATGAGGCATGTGGTTCTCTTGCCTCCTCCTGCAGAGGGCGTTTTTTTAGAGGCTTTTTTTAAACAGTTAAGCAGAGTCATCCATTGGAGACTCTGGCAGCAGCTAACCCAGCCTGACTTCAGCAGCTCTTGCTTTTTTCTTTTTACATTTTTACATTTTCATCATGGCAGACAGTTGAAATCCTCTGTGAAACAGCTGGAAAAGGTATGTGGCTCGGAGGGAGGGGGAGAAATTCAAAATTAATGTAATTTGTAAGTAATTGTATTATTGTAAGTAGTGTGTGTGTGTGTGTGTGTGTGTGTGTGTGTGTGTGTGTTTTACACGCCTCTGCTGGCGCCCGGCTGGCACTTTATTTTTTATGTGGGACATAGCAGCAGGCCAGGGCTTTTGGACATAGTGGCAGGGCGGCTTTGGTTCCATCCAGCATTGATTCTTTGAAGCTTTCCATAGGTCCTCTCTGCTTTTAAAGTCTTCCGTTGGTCTAAGGAAGTTTTTCCTCTATGGCGGACATGGCGCCGGGGCTTTAAAGCCCTGCTGCCGTGTCCGCCATCCCGCTCTATGGCCCTGCCACTGTGTCCGCCATAGAGTGGGATGCCTCCCATCTCTATGGCGGACACGGCACAGGGACTTTAAAGCCCTGCTGCCGTGTCCGCCATCCTGCTCTATGGCCCTGCCCCGCTGCCATGTCCACCATACAGCGGGACACGTCCCGCCTCTATGGTGAACACAGTGCTGGGACTTTAAAGCCCTGCTGCGCGGCTGCACACATGGCAAGAACACACCGCGCAGCAGTTTTGAACTGCTGCACAGTGATTTCTACTTCCACAGGCTCCGGAAGCTGGGGAAGTCCTTTGCAGGTCGCCTGCAAAGGACCTCCCCAGACTTGTTTTCATGAGCACGGGGTGACTGACGGTAGTTCTGAAGCCCCAAAGCCCCCGCCGCCACCAGAATAACTGCTGCCACCTCCTCCTCCTCTAACAGCACTGCCGGATTTGCCACCCCGCACTGTGGCTGAGGTGAAGCTGCCAAAGTTCCCACCAGTGCCCCCACCCTTGGCAGTGGCACCGCCCCCTCCACTCAGAGGACCTGAGCTGGGCCCCGTGTTACCCCTGTCCCCTCCTCCTCCGCCATGCTTTTGAGGAGCCATGAGGATGCGGGAGCCAGTAGGAAGACAACAGAGGGGGTGGGAGCAGGAAAAAAAGGCCTCATGGCTTCTCAAAAGCATGGCGGAGGAGAAGGAGGTGGCAGGGGTAACCCAGTGCCCATCTCAGGTGCTCCGAGTGGAAGGGGTGGCACCGCCGCTGCTGCCACTGGCAGGGGTGCCAGCAGGAGCTTTGGCGGCTTTACCTCAACTGCAGCATCGGGCAGCAAATGTGGTGCTGTTGGAGGAAGAGGTGGCAGCAGTCATTCTGGTGGCGGCGGGGGCTCGTCTACATGTTCAGCAGCAGTCCTGCCCCCTGTGAAAAAACCCAAAGATGGAGAAGATCCACAAAGATGATGTCGCCGCAACATGACTGGAGGAGGAATTTTGGGAGTTGAAATCCACAAGTCTTAAAGCTGTCAGGTTTGAAGACCCCTCTTTTTTCCCCTAAAGGGTTAGGAGTGCAAGGCTCTTGTAACTTGACAGCTTTAAGACTTGCGTGCTTCAATGCCAGAGTTCCTGAGCCAACATAACTGGAGGAGGAATTCTGGGAGTTGAAGTCCACAAGTCTTAAAGCTGTCAGGCTTGAAGACCCCTAGGTTTTTTTTCTAAAGGGTTAGGGGTGCAAGGATCTTGTAACTTGACAGCTTTAAGACTTGCGTGCTTCAAATGCCAGAGTTTCTGAGCCAACATTTTGGTTGATAAACAGGAGCGTTGTTAAGTGATACTGATATTATATAACACTTTTAATTAAGCAGGTACCTTGAAGAGACATAACTTTGAGTTTCAAATAATACTGATTTCCTTGTCTTAGGTGATATCTGTGAAAAAAATTCAAGTGCTCAGGCATGGAAATGTGCCGCTCAAACACTATACTTTTCTGCTCACAATGAAAAAAAATTAGAGGGAACATTGCTGTAGCCGTGTCCACCATCCCCCTCTGTGGCGGACATGGCACTGGAGCGTCTGAACACCTTGCTGCTGTGTCCGACATAGGGTGGCTTTTGCCCGCTTGCCTCACCAGCCATAAACCTCACCGCACATCACTGTATGTGAGTACAGCCAGAGCTCGTTGTGTCAATTTAACTCTTTTCCTAGATAAAGCAGATCTGACTACTATCATATATGTTTGTTTAGACTGGGATCCAAACCAATGCTACATAATGGCACTCAAAAAAATATTTAGTAATTGCCCAAAGTGAAAATATAGCAGTGTTCACACCATTAATATGATTCTTTCAGTCTGGAATCACTTTCAGTTAATTTTCATATCCCATTTTGCATGATCTGCAAAATGCATAGATCAGATCTAGAATATTAAAATAATTTTCTTTTTACCAAAAACCTGTTTTCTCTGGTGCACACGAAAGCATTCCTCTTTGCTGACGACTGTGCCCTGAATGCTGGATCAGAGCAGGAAATGCAAGTCCAGTGTGGACAAATTTGCAGCAGCATGCTGAAAATAAAAAGATGAAAAAGATTGAAGTGATGCATCAGCCAGCTCCAAAAGCCCAACACCAAGAGCTCATCATCACAGTGAATGGACAAAGGCTGCAAGCACTGACCAATTTACATACCTTGGTAGCACCCTCTCCCTTGCAGTGACAATTGACATTGAGGTCAACTGAAGAATTGCCAAGGCAAACTCTGCATTTGGCAGATTACTGACCAATATGTGGGACTGCCAGGTAATAATCTTTGCTAAAAAGCTTAAAGTCTACCAAACAGTAGTGCTAACTACCCTGATGTATGCCAGTGAGATTTGGACTGTATACAGGAGACATACTAGGCAATTGAACCACTTCAACATGACCTGCCTCTGTAGAATATTGAGGATACGGTGGCAAGACGAGGTGCCAGACATAGAAGTCCTCTCCAGAGCAGACCTGCCATCAGTTCATACCCTGCTGATGAAAGCCCAGACATGCTGGGCAGGCCATGTTGCAAGGATGCCAGACCATCACATCACCAAACAGCTCCTCTATGGTGAGCTGTCTCAAAGAAAGCGATCACATGGGGGACAAAGGAAGCGATACAAAGACACACTGAAAGCCTCCTCTCAGTGCATGTGCAAGAAGTGAACAGCCACCATCCTTCCCCGCTCTGGCTAGGTAGGCGGAAAAAATGCTGAAAATATCATTGAACTAGCCAGAATCCATGCGGGAAGAAGCCCCAGTTGTGGAGGGTGACCCAGGGGGCCCGAGCAGGTGGTTATTTAGGGGATCACTGTTTTCAAGTGGCTCCCGGTCCATGCAGCCACCCTTGGCAGTTCTCCTACTATTGGGCTGTGAAGATGACGGCGTCGCGCTGACGGCGTCGTTCCTGGTGGTTTCCAACAGTCCCAGCATCCTTCGACCTTGCTCTTTTGATTCTTTTGACCGGGGTGAGCCTTGGACTTGGATTCGCATTAGACTACTGTGACAGAGAGGGGGTGGCTGGTCCAGGATGGCACTGAATGAGAAAGGGGGGCTGGCTTTGTTTGCCACCACCGTGTTCCTCCCAGGTGCACCCCCATCGCTCCATCGACTTGCGGCGCTCTGGGCATCTTTTGGCTTTGTTTTTTGCAACCAGGAGGAGCCCTCGGACTTACACATACACTGGTTTGTCATCGCTTCAGAGAGGGGGTGGTTGATTTGTCACGGCACCGGATGAGATTGGGCAGCTGGCCTTCTTTGTCACCGCTGCGGCCTTCTCGGGCGCCCCCGCTCCACTCCATTTGATTGGGCCTTCTGTGCGGTGCGGCCTCTCCTCCGCTTTATCCTTGCGGCTGCGAAGCCTCCTCTCCTTGCCATCTGGCTTCCTCTGTTCGTGGATCTTGGGCTTCTGGACCTACGATCTGGTTCCATCTGTTTGACTATTACCACCCTCCACCGCCCCAGGGACGCCACCTCAGCCACTCCAGACTTTTCCCCCCTTCTCCATATCATTCTAGAAGGGAAGACGAGTCACTTCCTCTACACCACCGCCAGTTCCCATCGATTCAAACTGCAGGACTCCACCTTAGGAACTTTATGAGTCCGATTGTACAATATTAATACCAATATTTGTGCAAACCTTTTTTTTCTGTATGCAGAGTGAGTGCTGTATGCATGTAATTGAATGATCCCATGTTTTTAAATTAATTGAACTTCTTTCCTATTTTATTCTACTATTGTATGTTTTAATATCATAGTTGGGTATGTATGCAGAGAATGCCTGGCCGGTGTGTATGAGGGGATTGAGAGTGCGGCCTGGAGCCCCCTCCACTGAGTGCAGAAGCAGAAGTGGATGCGGGCCCGGATCCGCCTCTCATCCCAGAGTGCATGGTACGAATGGCCTGCTGAGAAGAACGGGGACTGTGAGAGGGAGGGTCTACTGGGATGGGGGCGGGCTGGAGCATCGCAGTTATGAATGGGAGGGGCAGGTACGATGGGAGCTACAGGGCTAGCCATTACCGGGGAAGGAGTGTTCGCTACATCACAGCGATCCCTTGTTCCGGCCCTGTAAGCTCATCTCAAGGACCAGGTGACAAGGCCAGTCAAGGCCCTGGTCTCAGGTTGCTGTTGCTAAATGCCAGGTCTGTGATTCATAAAGCTCCCCTCGTCCGGGACTTAATATTAGATGAGGGGGCAGACCTGGCATGTATTATTGAAACCTGGCTGGGCCATAGGGTGGGGGAGTGGCAACTATTATCCAGGAATCACTAGTCCCTCACAGGATCCCTGCTCCAGAGACTGTCGTGTGCGAGTCCCTCCTTGTGAAGTTGGACCTGGGGGGGGTGTCAAGTGGGCTTATTTTTGATGTACCTACCTCCCAGCTGCATCACAACAGCCCTGCCTGCACTCCTAGAGTCAGTAGTCAGACTGGTGGTTGAGTTCCCCAGACTTATAATATTGGGGGACTTCAACCTGCCATCTCTTGGTGAATGCTCTGATGGGGCCCAGAAATTCATGGCTTCCATAGCAACCATGGACTTGACCCAGGTAATTCAGGGTCCGACTCATACAGCGGGACACACACTCGACCTTGTGTTTCTCTCGGGGCAGTGGAGACGTGATCTGGAACTAAAGGGGATTGTGATCTCACCCTTGTCATGGTCAGATCACTTCCTGCTGAGGCTTGATTTTCGGAAGCTGTTCCCTCACTGCAGGGAGGTGGAGCCGATTAAATGGTTCCGCCCCAGGCGCCTGATGGACCCACTGGGATTTCAGACAGAGCTTGGAGAGATACCTGACTCCCTTGCCCACAATCCGACTGAGTCTTTGGTCGCTGCCTGGAATACAGCAGCGGCTGAGGCATTAGATCGGATTGCGCCTTTGCGGCCTCTCCGCGGCAGTGGATCCAGGAGAGCACCTTGGTTTACCGAGGAACTCTTGGAGATAAAACACCAAAAGAGACGCCTAGAGTGACGCTGTAGGGCTAGTAACTCCGAATACGACCGAACACTACTAAGACCCTTTATTAGGACTTATTTAGTGGCAATACGGGCAGCAAAATGTACTTATTTTTCTACTCTTATTGCGTCCACAGAATCTCGCCCAGCTGCCCTGTTTAGGATAACCCGCTCCCTCCTGAAAGGGAGGGATGCGGGGGAACCCTTACAGGGAAGAGCTCAGGAATTTGCCCAGTTTCTGTTGGACAAAGTCACTCAGATTCGGATGGACCTGGACTCCACTTGGACAGTGCCAGTAGAGATGCCGAGGGAGGGCCTTGATCAAATTTTGTGGAGTGAGTTCCAGCTTGTCACTCCTGAGGAAGTGGACAAGGCCATGGGAGCGATGAAATGCCGCCACCTGTTTGCTGGACCCGTGCCCCTCCTGGTTTATATATGGGTTAAGGAGGAGAACTTGTGGCTTAATGGCTAAGACGTTTGCCTAAGATGTAATATAGCACAGGTTCGAATCCCAGTAAGGGTATGGCTAGCTGATGAAAGCTAAATAGCTTGAAATAGATCTATACTAGTCTCCCTTTATTTATTTATCAGCACAAATATAACACAAAATGTGTTTCCATTGACTTGTCATTTAAGTTCCTGGTTTTGAAGATGAGAAAAATATTGCTTCAAAAGTCTGTCTATAAGTTGCTGTAGCAATCTGTTCCTCAGATTGTGTGTGTGTGTGTGTGTTTGTGTGTGTAATTGTGTGTGTAATTGTGTCCTATGTTCATGATTTCAAAAAGAGCATTACAAAAAATATGAAATAACAGTGAGACTATTATAACAAGAAATATAGGCAATCTTTTTATGAATAAGGTTAGAGTGATTTGGATTGGAGCTCAGTTTAGGCTTGGGATCTGAAGGCCAGAAAATATGTTGAGGTTCCATAAGACTTGTGGACATGGATACTTTTGTAGAGGAATGTATATATTTCTTTGTTAGTTCCAATTTCCCATTTGGAAGGGTGACTATAAGGCCCATAAAAGGTGGTTTCAAGGGCTGTGCATTAGAGCCAGAGCTGCAGATTGTTCACGTATGTGATACATGAATGACTCAAAATGAGCTTCAGGGTCTCATGGCTGGCAGAAGGAAATCAGAAGATTAAATTTTCATTTCAACCTACCAACCAAATAAATAAATAGCACTCTTCCTGTGTTGTTCTTACTTGGGAAATTCACATATTTCAATTATATTTAATAAGGAAAACAAATTAAACCTTGGATTGTTCTGAGAGTTTCAAAACTTCAAATCACAGTCCACAAATTCTGGACATCAAAAGCAGTGAATTGTGATACATTGAAAGTTGAAAATGACCCTGCCTGTCATTGAAACAAATAATAAAAATAAACCAGAGGAAAACAAAACATACTTGACTAAAGGGTAATATAGATCTGTGAGGCTAGGAGAACTAAAAAAGAGGATGTCAATATAGAAAAAATATAGAAGCGCAACTGTTCAAGAGATTGGATGGTCATTTTTATATGAACTTACCAAAATATGATTTATTTTCATAAACTTAAAAAAAAGAAATAAAAGGAAAATTTGAATTTTGGAGAAGCAAAACTGTCTTTCCAAATTTCTACTACTGTTTTATAGCATAAAAATTGTATGCTGAAATGATTTGCTCCAAATATCTATAGCAGATATCATTTAAAAGTCCCAAACCCAAATTTTGTTCTGGAATCTGTGCCTTTGGTTCTATATGGCCCTTATTCACAATCTCTTTTTTACCTGTTACAGATGGTATTTTGCAAACATTAAAAAAGAAAGCAAAAACTCAAGCTGATTTGACACCTTGATTTGAGGCCAGATATGGTAGATTTAATTATTCAAAACACATTTATCTCAACAAACAAATATATGTTAATTCAAAACATAAACCAACCTTGGAGTTTAATAACGGCTACTAACTGCAATAGGTATTTAACCTGGGCTAAAATGTCAATAAGTTGAATACTGGTGATATTCCTCTTCTGTTTCCTTTTATTAGTTCTGTATTGGTTCTGTTATTCAATAATAGGAATTTTTAAAAGAACATCCTTTCTGATTAGATGGTTCCTTAATGAAGGGTAGTCTTATGCTTATTAATATTACAAGGAGGTAAGAAAGAGGTGATTGGTTGAACAGAATAACTGGAAGGATTTATAGAATATTACTGTTAAATCAGTGACAATTGCCCATCAATGAAGCTGTCTGCAAACGTAACAAGAGATTCAAAGAGCTTAGGCATTTGGTTGAACAACACAGCACAGAAAATGAGTTCTGAGATTAATATAGCTGGAGAAGTTCAATCGAGCTTCATTTTGAATATTAAAGCACAGCAAAATCCTCCCTGAATCCAACTATAGGTCCATCACAGTTGGTAGATAAAGGTTTCTGAGATATCCAGAAGGAGAAGATTGAAATACATTATTCATATATCCCTATAGAGGTCATGTGGCAGGGTAAATTATCTCTCTTATTAGAATACAAAAGGTGTAATTTTCATTGAGAAAAAAAATAATTTGATCCATTCATATGGTTCCTTTATTGTTCCTACTTCCATATGACTTTAGAAATTTGGTCAGGTCAATTGTTTCTTGAAAACACAGGGTATTGACATATCCCAACCAAGTCTAAAATCTTATCCCATTTCTTCTGAATCGCTATCTGTTGCAGCATCAGTATTCTCCTCCAAGTCTTTTAGGTTTGAAGTAGTAATCTACCTCAGTGCTTTTTCAGACCCAAAAGCCAGTCTGTGAACTGGACCACAAAAATTTATTTCAGAATTTATTTCCTCAGTCAGACCAACTGGTTTTGTTGTAAGACCTGTGTGTGCAATTTTAGTTTTTCACTACTGCCTGTTAGGGCTAAGCTCTTACCTTCTGGTCTCCTCAATCCATTTTTGCTATGAATTTGATTGTACACCTCTATTTTGTTGCATGGAACTCTCTGTACACCATTGTGTATAAATATACAACTACATATTGTATATCACTCATCTGCTTTCATCTACCTCTATCTTCATCTACCTGATATTTGGACATTATGTGCCTTGACATAGCAATAATGAAAACATCAATTTAAAAAATGTTCCCTTTGCTCCAGTAATCTTAGCAAGAATGTTGATTATTTTTTAACCATTCTGAATTTCTAGAACTGTTTACATATTAGTATATTTATCCAGTCGTACTTCTGACTCAATTAGTTCATTTAAATGTCTATGGAGATTCTCAATCATTCAAGTCATGGTTGTCCCAAAGGTGCTGTTTTAAAAGGCAACTGGACTTTCTTCTTCAATTTCTGCTGAATAGTGGCAAATGGAAGGATTTATCATAAGAGTCAAGGTGGCAGAGTAGTTAGAATGCAGTACTGCAAGCTACTTATGCTGCCTGCCTGCTGCTTGCAATTTGGCAGTTGAAATCTCACCAGGTTCAAGGTTGACTCAGCCTTCCATCCTTCTGAGGAAGGTAAAATGAGGGCCCAGATTGTTGGGCACAATATGTTGACTCTGTAAACCACTTAGAGAGGACTGTAAAAGCACTGTAAAGCGGTATATAAGTCGAAGTGCTATTGCTATTGCTTGCAGTCATCTGGTCATTAGCATTCTTTCTGACAGTCATTGAAACCACTTGGAGACTTATCTGTGCCCTCAGGGTCTCCTGAACAGTGCAAATGGGTGTGGAACCTTCTTAGAACTACTGAAATGACTGTGTTGTAAATGGAAGATAGGTGGTGCCATATTCTTCCTGCTCTATTCAGAAACGGCTCTTCAATCTTAACATACATAGCCTCTTTGACTCCTCTTTCAAAACAGTGGTCCTCTCTGTCCAGAATGTGGACTGTGCTGTCTTCAAAAGAATGACCTTTGTCTTTGAAGTGCAGATGGACTGCTAAATCTTGTCCTGATGGTTTTGTTCTCCTATGTTGTGCCATGCATTTGTAAAGTGATTGTTTTGTTTCTCCACTGTACAGATCTGCATGTTTCACTGCATTGTACTGCATATATAACAGTAGCACTTATTGCTATGTATACCACTTAGATACTGCTTTACAGTGCTTTACAGCGCTTTACAGCCCTCTCTAAGCATATTGCCCCCAACAATTTTGATCCTCATTTTTCTCACCTTAGAAGGACGGAAGGCTTAGTCAACCTTGAACCTTGTGAGATTTGCCAAATTGCAGGCAGCCAGCAAACAGCAGTAGTAGCCTGCAGTACTGCCTTCTAATCACGGCGCCACCATGGGTCACCACACTATTGACTTTATTTAACTTTTTATTTAGTTTTTAACATGATTTATATTTAAAATTGGAAAATACTCATTTTTCACAAAGGTAATATTGAACATCTTGGTTTGTTTAGCCAGTAACTATATGAAGAAAAGTAGAAATCATCTTTGTGTATCAAAACTGATACATAGTGGTGCCCGTCAGAGGAGATTAACAGTCCATGTCAAGATAGAAGCAGGATAGAATAAAACCTGAAGCCAGGTCAAATAATTGGGTTCTTATTCAATAAAACTGCCTTGTTTGTGTGTTGTAATGAAAGATATTTGGTTCAATGGATGTCTGGATCCAAATACCCCCTGGATTTTCTGATAACTAAAGGGATAAGATTGAAAGAGATTTAATTTAGAGCTATTGAAAAACCTTAAAGAGATTAGAGAAATTCATACATGTACTTTCAGGGTGCCTTTTGTTACTTATCAAAACCAAGTTTTCCAAAGGGGGGGAAAAAAACATACAAGAATTTCTGGCTGACTGCCATCAAGTTGCAAGTTTGTAGTATTTTGCAGTTGAGATGTGTGGGCAGCAAAAAGAAATTTTGTTTTCCTTCCTGAATACTCTAAACTAAATTTAGGAAGATAGTAAAGCAATTGCTATTTGAGTGACTTATCAAAGCCAAGTAGAGCAATTTTGGCAAATGGAATACTGTCTCTCTCTTATTTCAGATAGAAGGTGTTCCTCCACAAGGTCAGGCCATTGCAGGAAGTTCACACTCTTGTTTAAAAGCTCTAGCAAACACATTTCATGGCACCAAATTGTGTTTTGTTGAATTGAAATGGTTGCTTGCCTATTAAAGGCATTACAGAACTAGTTAGAAAGCATGCACACAAAAACATTAGACACCTAAAGCTGTCTTTTGGCATGAAAAAGAAAGAAAGAAAGAAAGAAAGAAAGAAAGAAAGAAAGAAAGAAAGAAAGAAAGAAAGAAAGAAAGAACTATTGTTAAAAAAATTACTTACAAGACCCATTATTGATGATAATTATGAAATAGAGAGGGGGGGGGAGAGAGAGATGCAACATGCAAAGCCACCCCCTTTGGTCCACAGAAAAACCTCTCTCCATGGAACTGGTCCTCAGTTCCCAAAATATTTGATTCTTGGCAAAAACAAGCAATTTCACTTGAATCTGTTTAATTAATCAGAAAGCCAAATAGGATTGCATACCCTTGAAATAGTTAAATAACTTGGGGGGGGGGAGAAAAGTACATACACACTTGGAAAAAGAAATTTAAAGTAATCCAGTTTTCTCAATAGCATTGACTCACATCAACAAACTCACTTGAATTAATTATTTAAATCAGAATATTCCTAATATCATACCAATATCTGCATTATATTTTATTTAATTCTTTTGTAGAAAGTTAGCACCCACCCCTCTCCTAGAGAAATGAAATATTTTGGGAAATATTTTTTTAAAAGCCAGAATATGATATTTTCCTGGTTGATAAAAGAAGAAACATGTTTTAAATACAAAAAGCGGTTACCTTCCCCCAGTAGATATTTGGTGCCCATTAAGAAAGACTGGGCCAGCCTATCTACAAGACAAAAGACCTCCAGCTCCAGGGTGATGGGATTAAGACATGACCCTCCAGGACATAATAGGATTAACCCATCTAGCAGCACAGTTTACCATGTGGCACAATCTCCTAAGGACATTTCATCAGAAGCCAAACCTCAACCAATCTTATAGATAAACATGACTCCTACAGGGCCCCATGGCAGTCTGACAACATCCAATAGAATAAATGTTCTTGCACAGGAATTGGAAGCTCAAGTGCAAAACCCAAGAGAAGGTATAAAATCCCCCCGCTCTCAATTCCTTGTGTTCAGCTGCACCAGAACCACAAACATGTGCATCTATTGATCAATTCCAATCAACTTGCAGTCTCCATTTTGTCTCCAGTGTCTTTCTTCCAGCTTGGAACTTAACTAGATGGATATTTCTTCCAACAGTTTCTAATAGGATTTGCTGTGCTTCGGATCCAAAGACCTTGGGAACAGATGTTTGCTTCTTCCTAAAAAGTACTGGGAAATATTTTAGTGTTACCAATTTTAAAAGCTGTATTATATACTAAATAGAATAAGTAGAATAAATGAAATTTATGCCATGCAGTATAAATGCAGTAAAAATTTGTAGTAAAGTTTGACTGTATTCAGCAAGTCACTACACTTCTTTGAGGGATATAAAAGTATTTCCAGCAGAGGTAAGGAAATTCAAATAGCAGTTGCTGGGTTTATGATATGACTAGCCAGGCTGTAAAAAATGATATAGTTTGGCATGTTTTAAGTGCAATATTGCTTGATGTTTAATTCTAAATTTCTGCAGTGATCCTCAAAGGGATATGTACAACTGTAAATTAATATAAAGGAGGATTAAGTAGGTAAGAGTATCTAGTTCCCTATTGTAGCCTTTGCATCAGTTGGAATTTGGTGTTTTGAGTTACAACTTTCACTACAACTTCTGACATTAATGCTTCTTTTCACTGATTGAAGAAACTTTAGTTGATAAGCCCTGCCTGCAACTATCTAATAAGGTCTCTCTGTTGTGGGTACATATAATTCATTGAAATCTGTCTACCAGTTGAAAATTGTCCATGTACTTTTACAGAATTTTGAAAATTGACATTTTAAGCCCAATTTCAGTGTGCCATACTGAATTTTTCTTTGTCACCAGTTATTAATATGTGCATTTCAATTTATGAGAAATTAAAATATTTAACAACAGTGAAAACATTGAATGATCCTTACATTGGCATTCATGAATGAATGCCAACATTCATGAATGAATGCCAACATAAGGGTCATTCAGTGTTTCGTGAACCTTACGTTGGCATTCATGATAAAGCAAATAAGTGATTGATTAACCATGCCATTTTGATTGTGACCAAATTTAAACCAGCACTACTTTTTTTTTGTAAAAATGATAAAGTTAAAGGGAGGAGGATTTCAAGGAGTGGGATGGAAGAATGTATAAGACAAACCAAATTAATCGAATGAGCCACAGCTCATTGAAAAGATAGAAATGTTTATACCATACAGTGAGTTAATCCAAGATTTATGCCAATCCACTTGACAGCATCACCACTTAACATTGGAAAAAATACCCTTGTGCTTGGTACAACATCCCAGTGCCACCTGAAACCTCTGGTAATTCAACTCTTTATTAGGCTAGGGCTATATTTTCAGACTTGGATCATAGACCTCCCTTGGCTCTATCGTTTTAACTGCACTTCCAAAATCACTTTCTCCTATTCTCTCATTCTTCTGGAATATAACACAGAGGGAGAGCCGAGGTGGCACAGTGGTTAAATGCAGCACTGCAGGCTACTTCAGCTGACTGCAGTTCTGCAGTTCAGCTGTTCAAATCTCACCGGTTCAGGGTTGACTCAGCCTTCCATCCTTCCAAGGTGGGTAAAATGAGGACCCCGATTGTTGTTGTGGGCAATATGTTGACTCTGTAAACCGCTTAGAGAGGTCTGAAAGCCTATGAAGCGGTATATAAGTCTAAGTGCTATTGCTACTGCTATTGCTTAATAGATACATTATGGTTCCCAACTGATGGCAATACTTTAGTGAGCACTCAGTGCTGAGATACCTTGGAGATAAAAGAAGAGAATTATTATTATTTTCCAACTTGGAAATAGGTGTTCAAATGCATCCAATGGAAAGTAGAAGAGGTTGCCTGCTGAACCCGTTTTATCTTCTGTGTTTTATGGCTAGTCTTCCACTAAGTTTCATCAGGGATGAAATGATCATAATTGCAGTCAGTTTTAGAGATGAGGAAGGAGCACTACAAACATCCAGATGTTGGTGAGAAAATAAAAATGGCAGAAGAAAGCTGAGTGTCAAGACATCCAGTGCCAAAAGAATAATGTATCCTGCAATTTTGTTTTACAGAAAATAAATATCATATAAGGGGGCGGGGGTTTGTTGTTGATGAATTCACAGGTCAAAATTATCACTGGAATCAGTTGTTGCCTAATTTTGTTATATAGAATCCCTGTTATACAATTCAGGATTGACACAAGGTTGCTATCATTGTTGAATTTAGGAAGGAAGATCCAAAGTATTTTCCTTTCTATACTAACTAGAACTGGTCTCTTTTTTATAGTAATTTCACTTAAGATTTAAATTACAATAAAAACTAATATACATTGAACATACATTGAAAATAAATAGAATAAAAAGAGAGTAGAAATTATAGAAAAGAAAGGAAACAGAAAAAATAAATGAAAAAGAAAGATAATATTAATAAAAACAAAGAAAAAATATAAAGTGACTTTCCCTTTCATTGCAACAAGTATAAGCTAGTTTAGTAACTTATCACCTTCTCTTAAAATATAATAAATGATATATTTTTCTCAGAAATCCCTCTGATCTACAAGCAAATGCATAAAGCAGTAATTCAGTCCAAATATTAAGAAAACAAATAATGGTTACCAGAGATAGCAATTTACCTACTTTAACCTTGATCAAATAAACTAAAGTTATATTCTTTCCTTTTACTTCTAACAATCACTAGTCTCTTTAAGAAATGTCATAAAACTTATTTCTTGTCATTGTTACTTTCCACCTTCTCACAAAATTCTTCAAAATATTAATCACTCTCTTTTGTAAATCTGATGTTGGAAAATTATCCAGGTGACTCTTTTCATTTGAAATTTATATCCCTTTTAATTATGAGGAGACCATCCGGTTTCTTTTATATTCAGCATTAAAAACATTTTTATTAGGTTATAAAATAAGATACAAAACACAAAAGTAAATAGGAATACAATGGAGGGAAAGAGGGGAAAGAGAAGTGAGGAAGGGCTTGGGGGGAAAAAAACCCATTGACTTCCGACTCCATCTGTTGCAGTAAAGTAACACATTAACATCAAACCACAACTTCTTTCTTTTTTATAGTAATATAACCTAGCCATTTCTATAAATACCTATAATCTAATTGGTAAAACCCAAAATCAAAGTTTCATTTTTTTCCACCTCAAGGACAAAGTTCAGAAGCATTCTCCATGTGGCAACAAAGATATTTATATTCTAAAGTTGACCGGATAAATTGACTGTTTTGTTTAAAGAAAAGAATGTAAGTACCTTCTGTATTATTCTTGTAGCTAGTCATTTATAAATCCAAAATACTCATTGAAATATCCATTTGACAATCTAAAAAAAAGGGACATTGACTCTAGAATTGGCAGTTTTACTATATGAAGTTCTAATTCAAATGATGGCTTGATTTCTGTTTCTTTTTCTATAAAAATCCTTTTTCAATTAAACATTTCAAGACAGAGTTTCTTAATTTTGAATTCAACAATATCTACAGTTTCTCGTTGGCTTCCCTGAATCAGTTCAATCAAGCCATACCTATCATGGTTGGATACATGTCATGGTCTTCCTGTGTCTTCCAATTCCCTGACCCATTTTATGAGGCTCCAATAATACTGAGGTAATACAGATTACAGACTGGACTCAGATATAATGAACAAAGAATAATTTCAAAACTTCTTTACTTATCCATTTCCTGAGTGAAACACACTCTAAATGACTGTAAATTGGTTGCAATTCCTCCTGAGTAGTGTGTCTCACAAGCTTCAATCTTTGTTTCTTCTATTTAAAAATTCCTTTTGTGTGATTTGATTAGGTCTGAAAAGAAAGGGGGCCATGTTTTCCATTTTCAACTTGTGAAATTGAAAGCATAATATATTGCTTTTTGATTTTGATAAAATGCTGCTGTGTGAAGTAATAGTCAAAAGGTTCAGATGGTGTCATATGGTTATATATAAATGTGTGTGTATGTTTATGTGAGAGAGAAAGAGATGGAAATAAATAATCTTTTTTGAATGTGGCAGTTGAAGAATTACAGATTTTCAATTTAATGCTTTTCACATGGAAAACTGATTTACTGTACCAATGTTCTTCCAACTTAGTTTAATCTAAGTCCAAAAATAGAAACATTGAATTTGAGAAAACCTTGGAATTTCTGCTTTTCAAGTAAAACAAACTCAATATAGAATTTATATTTGAAAAGAAGAAGCATATGCATTTAATTATTAATATGAATGTCCACAGTAACAGTTCAATAATAATGTAATGGTTAAAGTAGTAACAGAGGTAGTTATATGCATTAATATCCTGGCATTATGACAACAAAATATTGCAGCAGTTATAACTACATGGATGTCCCAGAAATATTATAATACTGGGTCTAATTCAATTCTGATGTACAAATACTATCACATACTATCACAAGAAAGAAAGAAAGAAAGAAAGAAATGCACTGTCCAAGGATATATATCTAAAAAGCATTCATGACTGCAACCCAATAAATATATATGAAGTAAGAAGGCTTTTTTTGCTATATTATTTTTCTTGTATGATTCCTCAACTCCCATGGTTTAGCTTTGCTGTATTGATTGCTGCCTATGCTTATCTCAGAGTCTTCACATATCTAACCCAAGTAGTTATCTGTTCAACTCACAAGTCCACCATGTGCTTCCTGGAGTTGACCTCTGTTAACCCCTTTACTTTTGAAGCATCAAAAGTTAGCAATCAATTCCTGATTCTCTCTTCTGCTGACATCCTGTGGGATTATGATTATATGATTTTATATCAAGCATTTGTTATTTACAGGGAATCTTACTGATATAATCTTTCTGTCCAAGCACAAGCAATACAGTGGATGTACTGTCTATGGCAGTATTTCTTTTATGCTCGTAGTCATGTAAAAAAATACATATTTTAGCTGTCTAAATCAAGAAGTCCTTGTTGCTGTTGCTTTAGGAAACCTGACAATTCTAGGGTAGAATTGTGAGGATGGTACTGGGTCTAAACCGTGACCCGTCAAAAGCGCGGACGACAAAAGCGCGATCGACAAAATCGCGCCTTTGACGTCATCACAGCGCGACGAAAAAGATCGAAAAATTCAAATAAAAATTAATAAAAATTAAATTAAAGCAAGCCGATTCACATAAAGGTAAGGGTTAGGTTTAGGGTTAGGGTTAGGGTTAGGTTAAGGGTTAGGGTTAGCTTTAGAGCGTTAGCGTTAGCGTTAGGGTTAGGTTAAGGGTTAGCGTTAGGTTTTTCGTTACTTTAACGGTTAGGTTTAGGGTTAGGTTTAGGGTTAGGTTAAGAGTTAGGTTTAGGGTTAGGTTTAGGGTTAGGTTTGGGGGGCTTAGGGTAAGGTTTTCGCTTTATTTTTACATTTTTCGAACTTTTTCGTCGCGCTGTGATGACGTCACAGCGCGCTTTTGTCGAGCGCGATTTTGTCCTACGCGCTTTTGTGGTGGAACCGTCTAAACAACAATTCACTTATAGACCAGTGATGAAAAATTTGAATACAAAAGTTTCTGGAAAGGTATAATTATCTACAGATAATCATTTCAGTCATACACTTCACTCACTCAATTCAGTTGGCGGAATCCCTTTTTCGTATGTACCAGAAAGAATAATTATGAGCCTCATCCCAGTCTGAAGTATTATAATTTGTGAACCAAATCTAAGGTTATGGAATGGCATAAGACCTTTAGAGTTTGTGTTTTAAGTAGAGATATGCCCAGTTCAGCTCCAAAGTCAGCAAGATCTGCTGGGAGCGCTGTCTCTTTACCAATTCACTGTTACTTAGAGGAGCCACATCTGTTTGCAAAGTAGTGGCACAATACAATATATGTTTGAGTTAAGGAAGCATTATGGAGGCAATTAAAGAATGCAACTGCTTGATGCCATCCTGTTGTGCCTCATTAATTCAAAGTAACTACATGGATAAGGAATATATGTATGGTGGGCTAACATCCAAATGGCACAGTCTCTCTAAAGAGCGCATCTGGGCATAAAGAAGATGTCCATGTCAGATCTGAAGTATTCATGCTAACTTTGGATCTTGATCGTGCACATCTCTGGTTTCAAGATTTGGAATCAACGTAGTTTAACTTAATGTACTTACATATTTTGTTTGAAAGAATTTCGACTTTTCAGTATAATGGGAAAGCAACAAAACATGCATCATGGCATAAGTGATTCTGAGTGGTTTACAAATAAAAAAGAAATACATGTTTTTTTTTAAAAAAAGATTCATAATTTTTTCTTTAAGCAGAATAATACATTGTTACTGCGGATTTTGAGATCTACAAAACCTACACAGGCCTGTGAGCTATGCAGCATCTAACAATCTATGCATAGGGTTTAAACTATCTTTAATAATTCATGGCCAAATTCAGTTGTCATTCCATCAAGAATGGTATTCATTCTTATACAACAAAAGTCCAGTAAATTGAATGATCAATTAAATTCCAATATTTATTTATTTGCTTTTGGCAAATTGTTTAAAATGAAGTAGACAAGATTACACAAGCCACCAATGTATTAATTATATTGATTGATATATAGCTTTCTTTATTCAAATAACTATAGACAGATTAATCTTGGGATTTTTTCCCTCCTACCCCCCACTTGATATGGAGGTCTTTAGAATAAATTTCAAGGTTTCAGACTAACTGATAAATCTGCATGTCAATCCCTACTATATGCTTGTGGGGCAATATATCATGCATTGCCAGTTTTAAGATAAAGCACATCCAACCAAAGCTGGTAATAGTCTCAACTGCTACAGAGCTGCATCTGATTAGCATTCATAGTTGGAAATGTTTGGTCCAATGAAAAGGGCTAACTTTTTCATCATTAATGTTCTTATGGAATCACAATGTTTTTCACATCACAAATAAAAATAAAGGAACGTAAGAATTTACAAAACAAATTAAAAATATAAATAAAAGGCTACTAGGAAAAAGCATTTGCAACTACTGGAATAAGATGTTTGACTGACTGATAGTCTGACCATTGCTTTCTTCTTGTACAAGGTGTCATTGCAGCTTATAATTAAAATTGAAAATGCAAAATTACAATAAAATCAGTGCAATAACTTTAAAATAAAAATGGATTAAAATTATCAATAGTTAAAAGGTTGGTAAAATGCATTTTTGCAATTTTCTGTAATAACAGAAAAGTGGGGGCCAAACCCACTTTCCTAAGAGCCTAGAGGTCTCACAGAAAAGGAAGACTTTCACATACCAGATACCCACATTTGTGGCCATACTAGTGGTAGCAATTGTGGTGGTGAAGGGGATCTTCAAAGGAAGGGCTGGATCATTGTGGCACCAGATCCCCACAATGTTCAGGTTGCAATTGCAGGCTTTGGATAGTTTCAATGAAATTAATATGGAGCAAACATTGTTGTATTCCAGACAATTCCAAACCATATAGTACACATATATGTCCTAAATTACCTGAGGAACTATCTCTTGCCAGTCACATCTACCTGACCCATCAGAGCGGGCAGGGAGGGAATGTTGCAAGTCCAATCTCTGAGGTAGATACACCTAGTGGGACCTAGAAGAAAGGCTTTCTCTGTGGTGCCTCCCTCTCTCTTGAACATCACTCTCCCAGAGATTAGAATGGCCCCCATCTAATACTCTTCTGGAAGGCGCTAAAGACCTGGATCTGCCAGTAGGCCTGGGGAACACAGAGCAGGATGAAGCCCATTAAATGGCTCATGTGATCTACTGTCACCAGGGCAGTGGGTGGGATACATTGTACTACAGTAAATTATTTGATTCTTTTTGTTAGTTTTTATTGTTTTAAATGTGGTTTTATATTCTGTATGTTGCCTTGAGTCACAATGGGTGAATAGGGGCAATAAAAATTCAATAAATAAATGAATAACAATATATTCATAAAATAAAATTACTAAAATAAAATTACATATGCGAACAAAGGAGTATCTCATAATCAATGGCTTAAAAATATAGAACACATAAACATTGCAGAAATGCTAAATGAAATTATAGTTAGAAAAATATTATTGTGCTTAATTTGAGAAGAGTTAACATGGCTTTCTGGACTTACAGAACTGTTATGTGTGAACAACAAAACAATGTGTTTTGTTGTTCACACAAAAAAGTGTGTGAAAAGAAAAACTTAATTGTGACATGACCTATCATAAGCCAATGTCAACTTGTACAGATGGCTACCAATTTTATAGGAAAATACATTTAGGTATTGTATATAATGACAATAAATGTTATCATGCTACTGAAAAAAATCCTTATTGCGTACACATAAGGATATAATATGAAAACTACTAATACAATCTTGAGGAAATTTAAATCTAATGGTGGGGAGATGGTGTCTGATTTAATCTGTTTTAAATCTCACCAGGTTCTTCCAAGGCCAAACAATGAATCTGATTGAGAATTGGGCTTTTTGGGTGACTCTGATCTTTTGTAAATATTAATGATACCAACAGAATATGACCTGGAAATAAAAACTACCTTCTTTTAGATTACACTCATTATTCATAGGATATGCTCCATAATCAGAATCATAGTTATTGAACCATGTGGAAATTATCTTTGGCAGAACCTAGCTTTGCAGGCATGTGTGGATTTGCTCTAGCTTGAATAAAAGCTCTCTTCTTAGAAAAAGCAATTCAATATGAAATTGGACGCTATCGTGGAATGGTCAGATTTTTTTTTAAAAAAAATCACCTCTGTTAGTTTTTCATATATGTATCAGCATTTAGTGCATAATGTAAAGTTTGTGTCAAATTTATAAAACTAAATCAAAATGGTCTGAATGACATGCCCTCAAATGTCTGGCTTTTCTGTGGACTTCCAAAGCAACAACCCTATTGGTGTTATCATTTTGCTTTTTTTTTTTATATATATGAAATATATTTTATTCATTTTCAAATTCCATTTTGCAATCACTTATATACAGGGTAAAAAAAAAAAATAAAAAAAAAAAGAAAACACAACTCATCATTCACAACCCCACCTGACACTTCCATCCTCCATACACCCCATCTACCCCCTCCAACTTTCCTTTCTCCCTCTAACACTCCCCTCCTACTTCCCTTTCCCCTCAAACCTTCTCCCCTTACTCCCAACACGCCCTCCTTTCATTCCCCTTACTCCTTCCTTACTCCTCCCTCTTCTTTCCCTCTACCTCCCTCCTTGGTGTATGCCTTTATTCAAGTATTGTTTAATCTGATAAACCAAGGAAAAAAAATATAAAGAAAGAAAAAAAAAGAAAAAAAAAGAAAAAAAGAAAAAAGAAAAACAACCGTATATAAGTACATTCTTGTTCTTATTGAGACTATGTTAACACCCACCCACCCACCCCCTAAATCCCCATCCCTAATCCCCCCGACTTCCCAGGGCCCACACCTGGCACTGCCTTCTGTCTAAAGTATCTTGTGTACATATGGATTAAAAATAAAAGTAATATATTAAAGGAAAGAAAAACAAAAAAAAAGAGAGAAAAGAAAAGAGAAAAGAGAAAAAAGAAAAGGGGAAAAAAAAGGAAAAAAAAACTCTTTGTGTTGAGCTCAGCCCCCCATCTTTATCTATGCTTAAATAGTATAAGTCATTCTATCCATATTTTATTCTCGTCTCTTACTTCTTTGTTATTTACCCCAACCTCCTGTAGACTCTCCCGTTCCTCTTCCTTAACCTTGTATTCAGATAAACGTTTGTACAGATTTGTGTAGGCATCAATATGCAGTCTAGCCAAAAATAGTCCCTTATTAATAAAAGCATAAATTTAAGCAGCGTGGCTCATGCCACATATTCAAATATTACTTTACAGAAGAATAATCAAACTTTCCCTTCTAATAAAATTTAAACAGCATAAATAATCTTTCTTAACCTCATTTTAAAACAGTAATTCAAAATAATCTAACCAAACTTTCCCTTCTTAGTAAAGTTTAAGCAGCGTGAATCAAGTATTACTTTACACAAAAATCAGTTTACGTTCTATCTTAAAATAATCCCAACCGGCTTTCTCTTCTAATAGGATTTAAACAACGTAAATCATTCCGCATGCATTTTACCCTCATCCCTGCTTGTCTAATATTTACCACTATCAAGTTTAGGCAGACATTAGTTTAAGATCTAGCTCAAAGTAATTTCACACAACTTTCCCTTCTAATAAGAATTAAATAACATGGATCATTCCACATATTCAAATAATACTTTCAACAAAAGTCAGTTAACCTAACAGAATTTAAACCACATAAATCATTCCGCATTCATTACAATCAATATCACCCCACCAATAAGCTCCGCTTTTTCTACCGGAGAGAGGTCGCAAACCCCCATTCAGTCCACGACTTTGGCAAATATTTTAAAATGTCTAAATCCTCGATCTCCGCTTTTCTGCTTCTCCGAGGAAGGAAAGGCTACCCCCTCCATCTTGCAGCCACGCGGCCTGCCGCTTGCCTTCTCCTTCCGCTTGTCTCTCCTCTTTTCCAAGTAAATCAGGAAGTCCCGCCTTCAAAGTCTTGTAATAGAAATCTCGAGCCTCCGAAACAGAGTTAAGACGAAATCTTTGATTCTCAAATGTGACCGTAATGCCGGCTGGGGCCTCCCATCTGTAATGAATCTGTTGAATCCTAAGCTCTTTAGTTAAAAAGGCGTAGTCTCTTCTTGCTCTCAACATCTGGAAAGGTATTTCTTTAAAGACAATCAAGTCCTGATTATCAACTCGCAGACTGTTATTATGAAACTTTTGCATAATCGCGTTTCTAGATTCTTTTGTGGAGAAATATATAATTATGTCCCTCGGGAGCTATCGCTGTTCCGCTACCAACGAGTTCTGGCGATAGATTTTCCGAATCTGCCAATCAAAGTTAAGTCCCGGGCTTCCCACCGCATGGCTGAAGGCTTCAACAAAGGTCTGTTTCAGATTCTCTCGCTCCTTTTCGCGGAGTCCTCTAACTCTTATTGCAAATGCCTTCCTATTAAAATTTATCATCACAAGCTGTTCTTCGGTGTCTCTAATTTTTTGTTGTAATATTTGAATATTAGTAGTCAAATTAAAATTAGCCTCCTCCAAGCTTTCCAATTTATTCTCTATTTCAGCAGAATAATCTGACAGGGCAGACACGGCTGCAAACGTATTCGCCTTCATTTGGTCAATTTTAGCCTTTAAATCATCATATAACTCCAATACAAATTCCTTGATTTCTTGTTTAAAATCATTAAACATTTGAGAGAAAGATTCCTGTGTTAAAAATTCTCCAGTAGAGGGCATAGGAGACAAGGGCTGTGACTCCAATATAAATTCTTTAGATTCTTTAGGCACATTTGTAGAGAGACGCTTCGATTTTGACCTGGGTGCCATAATAAATAAACAAATAAACAGCGCTTTCGCTCCCCTCTGTTTCCAAAAAAAAAAAAAGAGTTTATTTTGTTAAGGAGCGGTCTGCAGGAAGGTAAAACCGGCTAAGTAAATCCGCTATCAGTCATCAACGGAGAGAAATCGCCATTTTGAAGTCCGTTTAGACAAAGAAGTCTCTAAGACAAATGGTGCTGGTATTTAAGATAGTAATAAAAGCATAAATCTCACAGGAGTGGGACCCGCCCGTATTAATCCTGGCTTGAGACAACTTTGCTTTGTCCTGGGGGGGGGGGGGCTCGCCTGTCTGGGGCTGCAAAAAAAAACAGCTGAGAAGAACTGGCTGGAGATAAAAGCTCCGCTCCCGCTGGATCTAATCTCTGTCCACAGCCCAAAAAAAGGAGAAAGGCTGTGAATTGCGAATAGACCCTAGCACACGGAGCTACTTCCTGCCCCTTTCTTAGCCAAAAAGGGGTGATATCTATGATCTTATTTAGATATACAGACCAGATCTCTGAGAGGAGCTCGGTTGAGCCCTCCTCGGCAACAGACCACGCCCCCGGAAGTCCGGTGTTATCATTTTGAACAGTGGTGGGATTCAATTTTTTTTACTGCTGGTTCTGTGGGCGTGGCTTGGTGGGCATGGCAGGGGAAGGATATTGTAAAATCTCCATTCCCTCCCAACTCCAGGGGAAGGTTACTGCAAAATCCTCATTCCCAATTGATTAGCTGGGGCTCGGGAGGCAGAGAATAGATGGAGGCTGGGCCAGTCAGAGGTGGTATTTACTGGTTCTCCGAACTACTCAAAATTTCTGCTACTGGTTCTCCAGAACTGGTCAGAACCTGCTGAATACCACCTCTGACTTTGAAGGCAACTGAACTAGTGCTGTCCTCACAGCCTAAGGACAGGGATTTCTATCATTTTGATCCTAACCAGAACTCATAAATGAAGGGAAAATGGGAAAAAAATACTATCCTAGGAGCAGCAACAGCAACAAAATCTTAGTCCAGAAGTCTCCTTTAGTTTCTCCCAAGCCTAGGCAATACACAACAGACCAAATGGCTTACTGTTCAGAAAAAGCTCAAAAGATGCTTTTTCAAAAGGCAACTGGGCTGTCTTTGTTTTTCCTTGAAGATGTTTTGCTTCTCATTCAATAAGCTTCTTCAGTTCTGATTGAATTCAGAACTGAAGAAGCTTCTTGGATGAGAAGTGAAACCTCTTCAGGGTAAAACAAAGAAAGTCCAGGTGCCTTTGAAAAAGCACCTTTGGGACAAACGTGACCTGGATGACTGAGAATCTCCATACACCTTGTTCAGAAAGAGGTTCAATCTTTCTCACCCGATTGAAATCTATGTTGCAGATATGATATGATAGGGAAAGGCAGAAAAATGTCAGGTTTCACACAATATTTAAACACAAACCATGTTTCTAATTGTTAAAATGTAATATGGTAGACTTTACAGTATTATAAAAAACATTTAACTTATTTGTGAATGTTCTATACATGGTTTCATAAAGCAACACAGGAATCACACAGCTTGAACATATAGGAAACCGGCAAGCTATTCTGCAGTCAAGACTTAGCTCATGAATATGCCATTTAAAATAGTTTATTTCACCAACTGATCCCTCATTTTATTTCGCAATAACCCCTGGATTTTTGGAACCACAACTGTCACATAGTTTTCCTGAATTACTCTGCCTGCATAGTTAGCAGAGACGTTGGCTGCTTTTAGCAGAAGATAAAATTGCTGAGGGCTGGGGATCTTATTCTGCTTGAGAGGATCATTCTTTGTGGCTAATTTCCCAAGAGTCACAAGCTGATGATGGACAGAACTTGGCTGATTCATTCTTTCTGTCACACATATGAACACATCTTACATAAGACTGAACCCAATACTCATATCACATCTAACTAGGAGCCCTTTGGAGATATTTGATAAGAAATGTGTAAAAAAAGGACTGAGCTTAGCATATTCCCACAGCTCGTTCTTCATAGCTTTCAGAGGCAGCCTCAAATCTTTAAATCTGGATGAGCATATATAATGTTCTTCACTGTTTGGCGGCCTGCACACCTTTGAATAGGTAAATAAAATTGTAGCATTCATAAGTCTTACAAATTAGTTCTGATTGGACCTGTAATAAAGTAAAAACATACCAACAAATCCTGGTATATGTTGCTAGGGTTTAAAGTATTTTAGGAAAGACACACTTCACATTTATTTTTTTCCCATTGTAGTAATGCAATTTGGTTCCAAAAGATTTTTAAAAAACTTTTATCTTTTATCAAAGTTACCAAATTTTTGAATCTGATATTTTACTCTAAACAACTTTGGTTCTGGGTATTTGTTAATTCAACATAGAACAATACAGAAACAGAAAAAATGGTGCTTAATGTAACAATTTTCCAAAGTCTACCTTGAACTAATGCTTCAAGATGTGAATCCAGCCCCTTTAAGCATTGAAAGCAGTTGCTTAGCATGGACAAGCAGTATATATTCACAGAACAGAACTACAGTAATAATATGTGATCTCTAGAAAACAATAAATTATTTCATGTTTAAAGATCAATAGCCAATTCCTAAGTTGAAAGTTGCCCATCTACTGCAGCTTGGCAACTGTGGCAGAAGGTGTCAATTGCACTTAACTTGATTTATCACTGTTATCAGCGGATTAAGGGAGATGACAGCTTGATGCCAACTCTGGTTATTAATGTTCATAAGAGATCGCCCCAGCTCTTGAAAGGCACATGTTTTACTTTTCTCATGCTTCAGAAAAAAACCTGCTGAAAATATATTTAGTAGCTGGTATTTACTTCTTGCATAGATTTGTCATTATTAATTGTAACTACAATGGACACCAAGTTGAATATCTGGAGGTATTAAGCATTGCATTTTAATGGTTTAATCTTCAATGTACTTCCAGTTTTGATTAAGAGCATATGTCAAAATGATTTAATTGTCCTGATAGTATTAAGGAAAATATAAATGCCTAAAATTTGTCCATTTATTTACTATTACGCAGAAAATTGCTAATTTCTTCTCTCTCTCTCTCTCTCTCTCTCTCTCTCTCTCTCTCTCTCTCTCTCTCTCTCTCTCTCTCTCTCTCTCTCTCTCTCTCTCTCACACACACACACACACACACACACACACACACACACACACACACCTCATTTGATTCTGTCTGGAGGGAACTAGTGAGAAAATTGCTAGTTCAGAATCCCAAGCTTTGAGAAATTTCAACTCAATCATAATTAGCTCAGTCTGAGTACCACCATGGTGCCCACTATTTCCCATTATATGACAGTATTAGTCAGATCATGGTTTAGTTTCCAAGAGTTTCTTATATCTAACATTTGGAGAAAAAATTATTTCCTAATGAAAACATAGAAATTGAATGATTGATTTTTTTTTACCAGATTAACTCTGTGCAAATTAATGGACAATATACTCACAGAAAGAAAGGAATGTAGTTCGGTTCACAATAAATTTAGGGGAAGCCTGTAACTCATGTTCCAAATGACATCACTGGAAGAGTGATTAGAACCAAGCTTCAGAATGATTCCAAATTTAAATGAGTTTGGAATAAAGGTCAAATCAGCTTGTGTAGGGCTGTTAATCTTCTTGGCACATTGTCTCTCAAACAAAAGAGTTTTGCCATCAAATAACTTCTAAAATAAATAATATGGGATAAAGTGACAGTAGTAAATGTGGGGCAGCAAAACAAAGACTGAGATACTCAAACTGGAAGAGTAGAATTTTGCAGCATATTGAAAAGTATTCAAGAGTTAGAACCAGGCTTTAGAAGATTTGAAATAAAGGGACTAGAAGCTGCATGTGAAGGAAAGAAGAATCCAATGTAAAGACCTGATTTAAACATGATTTTGTATAACATTTGCATCAATTATGCCTAGTGGAATGATGCCACGGCTGACACTTATTTATTTCTTAGTCATCAAATGTCTACCCTTGAAGTCCATCCATCATATTTTTTTAGTCTCTCCAGAATATAATGGTGTGTTATAGTTACATGTGTCTCTTTTATGCTAACATAATACCACAACTCACAAAGCTTCAATGGCCCCCAATAGGCTTCCAAGTTTAGTTCATCATGATGGTTGCTACCTACATGACATTAGACAAGCTTATTTGTGGGACCAACTACTCCCAAGGAACAGCGACGTGCGGTGAAGTTTATGGCTGGTGAGGCACTGACGTCATACACAATCTTTTTATTAAAATGCCTTTGTAATACAGGGGGATTTAATAAAAGGATGCATGCCCTTTTGTCCCAACTGTTTTTTAAACAGTTAGGCAGTCATTCACAGTGAGGCAGCAGCTAGCTAGCCTCACCTCAGCACTTTTACTTTTTCTTTTCATGATGAGAGCGGTGAGACTGTGCCTCACCTGACTGCACGTCACTGCCAAGGAAATATGTCTGTCCCACATGATCCAGTAGGAAGGAGACACTCCCCTCATTGAAATAATGCCATCATGCCTTCTCAATGGATACTGCCATTTGAAATAATCTTCCAAGTTGAACATGTCCATTCAGGCCTTTAGGAAATCAGTTAAGACATAATTATTTCCGTGGGCCTTTGGATCAGGATTAATAGAGTTCTTAATTTAAAGACTGATTGATTATGTGCCATCAAGTCATTGTTAATTCTAAGCAACTATAAATAAATTTAATAAATTTTCCCCATGAAGATCTGTCAACCTAGTATTTCAGGATTTCCAATAGTGTAATTTAATAAGTTATAAATTAGTTCTGAATTTGTTTTATCAGGTTAGTTGGCTTTTAATTGCATGTTTCCTTTCTATGTATTTGTTGCCTAATTATTGATAGATAAATTGGTTTATTGGAATCATGTTTTCTGAATAGGTTGACCATATAAATGCTATTGATCCATCAAACAACCCATCATATAATTATATAAAATATAATAATATAAATATTGGCAGAGAAGTTTGGATAAAAGTGATAATGGCAAAGTTCTAACAATGGAAAACTACAGGAATTAATATCCAAATGTTGTAACATTTCACTTAACAGAAACAAGATGGGCTTAAAATCTTGATAATTTTGTATGTTCCACTGATTTGAAGAAATTCCCACATAACAATCTGAATTACCATAATTCTCTTCTGCTTCAGTTTTGTTGCCGCAGTTCTATTCTTGCTGTATTTCAAGCTGCAACCTAAATGCTGTGGAACCTAAGACTACTCATTTCCACATTCTATCTAAGTACTTACAATGTATTCTTTACATAAAATCTTAGATTACTAGTATTTATTTATAGCAAGACTTTTTAATTGTTTTTCAAGTACCAAGCTCTGCTAAGATGCTTGAATAATAAATAAATAAAGCAGATCAAATTATTTCGCATTATACTCATAAACTTTACAGCTCTAATTACATCTGAAACTCATTTTTTAATTTGCATGTCAGCCAGAAATTACTTTGCTGGTTCAAAAACTAAGTTGCTGACAAGAAGCTGTGATGCATGGCTGATAAAACATGTATTGCTTTACAAATGTTTGCTTTATTCACCTGGCACACATATTCATGGGGAAAAGGTCTTTTCTGTATAAAAACGACCACATTTATAATTTGCCCCAGGTGAAAATTACTTAATAGTAATTCAGTACACAACACATTGATCTTGATTATCTTTGTGAGTATGTAGGTGCGTATTAGTTTTAATTTGAAGTAAAAAACAAGCTTTGCCATTAACTTCTTAATTTATAGGAAGATAAAAGTTTGCATCAAATATGTTCAACTGGCTCATGGTGAAATGTACCATGTTCTGTGTGGCTATCTTTCAACACCATAAATCCCGTATAATTATTTTTCTGGCCCTTACTGGGTATTAACAGATTATTTATTTATTTTATTCATTTGTCCAATTTATATATACCATCTCCCCAATCAAGCAGATCTGGGCAGTGTACCACAAAGCTAAGCAGTAAAGAAATATCTAAAAAGCATTATCATTATTATTAAAAAGTATTAAAACCACAAAACATTATAAAAACAGAACAAGAGCAAAGAAATAGCAGAGGAAGAGCTGTTAATAATAACAGAACCACCTGACTAGTCCACCTGTCCACTGCGGACCCAGGTCTGATGGCATAAACAGGTCTTAAAGGACCTTCAGAAGTTCAGAAAAATCAGAAGAAATGAGACTAATCTCACCTCAGAAGGAAGAAGATCTCATTGGTTCAAAGTACTACAAAGTATGTATGTCATTATCATAGCAATATTTTTATTCTGGTTACTTCGATTTTCCCACTGCTATTCTTGCAAATAACAATAAATTATTGTATATTTCACCTCTGCATCACTTTTCTTAAATGTCTATGAAATGGGCCAGATGGCAGGACAACGTAACTATTTGTGAAGATTATTCCCAGTTCCCTCACTGCTGCTTCTTTTTCATAAAAACTAGTTGTTAGAACTAGGTACAGTGACTCTCACCCAAGATATATGATCCAACTGAGCAGGTGGAGAGATGATAGAGGTTCACTTTACTTTTTATTTCTTTTTTTTCCAGAGGGGAATTAGTACAGGATAGATAGTAGAAGAGAGAAAGAGAGAGAGAAAGAAATGTTAGATTTTTTTTCTCATTCCTTTCTTCATACACAACTCAAGATAGTTAACATACCAGTACAACTTCTTCCTCTGATTTTCCCCACGCCAACAACCTCATGAGGTGAGTTGGGCTTAGAGTAAGACAATGCCTAGCCCAGTGGTTCCCAACCTTCTTTTGGTCATGCCCCACCTAAGCATCTCTAAAATCCTGATGCCCTCCACTCTGTGACATATAATTCTTACTATTCAAAAAGTGAATGGTCCACTCACATGGACGAAGCTTAAAAGGCCATTAACGTGGTTTAAACAAGATTCAAATTGCCCCATTAAAAATCAAATTGCCCCCCTATGGGACATGGGCCCCATGTTGGGAACCACTGGCTTCACCCAAAGTCATCCATCTGGTGGAAATAGAATGGCTGGTTTCTAGGCCAGCGTTTTCACATCCACACCAAACTTCTATTTGTGAAGTATAAAATACGTAAAAGTAAATAAAAAACAATGAAAACCCAATATAAAAACAACTGTTTAAAAATAAAAAAACCAAGTTTGATTATACATGTAACTACTGCAGCAAAAATTGTATTTGCCCAAAATTGGAAATCAAATAAGCTACCAATAGATGAAGAGATAATTAAAAAGATATTAGATTGTTCAGAGATGAATAGGTTGTCAATGAAAATAAAGGATAAAGAGGAATCGGAGTACTTCAAGACATGGGGAAGATTTTATGATTGACTAGAGAAAGGAAACTAGAAAAGAAAATAGGGAAAAGAAATAGAACCCAGATTGTTAAATGGAAAGGTGAGAAAGAAGGGGAAAACTGTAAAGAAAATATTAAATATATAAGTATACATCCAAAACGTAGATATAAAGGGGGTGATATAGTTAGAATAGATTACCAAAGGTAAGGGAATAAGAAATGATTTCAAAATATATTTGGGTTTGTGGAAATGCCATCCCAAGGAAACATAAACTGAGATCTGAAAGAGACACCTACAATAATTGAAAAGAAAGAGAGACAGGAGGAGAAAATGAAAGGAAGATGGAAGAAAGAAGAAAGAGGAGAGGAGAGGAGGATGGAAGGGAGAGGAAGAGAAGGAGAGTGGGTAGGAAGTGGAAGAGGAAGAGTAGGAGTAGGAGAAAGGTAAGGGAAGAAGGAAGGGGAAGAAGAGGAAGAAGGAAGAAAGTAGAGAAGTGAGAGAGAGAGAGAAGAAAGGGAAAATAAGGTGGTGTTAGAGGAGGAAGGGATGGTAAATGAATCAACCCAAACTGTATATTATAACCTATTAAATGAAATAACAAATGAATAAGAACGATAAAAGTAAAGAAGAAGAAGAAGAATTATGTGAATGTATCAGGGACATGCAGTCAGGGGAGGCAGGAGATGTGGGGCCTCACCAGTGTCATGAGGAAAATAAAAGAATTTTTAAAATAATTAAAAAGGCTAAGGTAGTTGCTGCCAGACTCCAGAGTCACAGTGACTCTGAGTCTGCTTAGTGCTAACTGTAGGGGGAGGTGAGAGAACTATGGGCCTCCTTTGCATAAGGAATTTTTTGCCTTTTAACCCTTGCTCAGAGTTAAGCAAGGGTTAAAAGGCGAAAAATTCCTTATGCAAAGGAGGCATGTGATTCTTCCGCCTCCTGGTCTGGGAGCAGCAAATCATGCCTTGCCTAAGTAAGTTGCTTTTCTTTTTAATTTTTTACATTTTCATCATGGCAGGCGGACAAGAGGAGAGTTGAAATCCACAGTTGAAAAGGTATGTGGATTGGATGGAGGGAGGGGTAGATTCAAAATGATTGTAATTTAATTTGTAATTTTTTATTGTGAGGAATTTGTGTTTGTGTGTGTGTCCGTGTGCGTGTGTTTCTTTTGGGGGGTGAGGCAGCGGAGCGCGGAAGCAGCAGGGATGTTCTCGCCGCTGTGTCCAACAGGCCAGGCATCTCGCATTTATGTCCACCATAAACGCGAGACGCCTGGCCTGTTGGACACAGTGGTGGCGAGGGGAGGAATGGGCTGGGTGGGCTGGCTGGGGAGGGGGGAATCATGGCTGCTCAGGCCCCGGTGGCAGGGCTTTAAAGTGGCGGCAGGGCCCCGGCGGCAGGACTTTAAAGTCCCAGTGCTGTGTCCGCCATAGAGACTTTAAAGCCCTGCCGCCGGGGCACTGTCCGCCATAGAGTTGGACCTGGTCCTGCTCTATGGCGGACAGCGTCAGGACTTTAAAGCCTTGCTGCCGGGGCCCTACTGCCACTTTAAAGCCCTGCTGCCCGGGACACGGCAGCAGGGCTTTAAAGTGGGAGCAGGGCCCCGGCGGCAAGACTTTAAAGTCCTGGTGCCGCGTCCCGGTCCTGCTCTATGGCGGACGCAGTGCCGGGGCTTCGGCGGGGCTTTCGCGCTTGCCTCAGCTCACCGCAAGTCACTGGAATGTATACTTAAAATGCTATGGAAGAGAACAAAAAATAAATTGGTTTCTAGGCCAGCACTTTCATGTCCACAGCAAACTGTGTATTTGTGAAGTATAAAATAGGTAAAAATAAATAAAAAACAATGAAAACCCAAATATAAAAACAACTGTTTAAAAAGTAAACAAAAAAGTTTTTGTATACAAACTAAGTTTGAAGCACAAGGTACAGTACTTCCTGCAGCAGAGCATGGAGGGTGTAATATCCTTGTTCAACAATTGATCAGGAAGAGAGAACATGGATTAGCTGCTGCTTCTCAGCACTGGAGATGTATAATATAGAAATGTCTTTATCATTACAATTATGAGAATTATGCATTCATACCTGGTTCATTTCATTTTAGTTATGAAATCAGAAGATCTGGACAACTCAGCAGCTGCTTGTCCAAAAATATGCTCTGCATCAAAACGGGGAAGAGAGGACTATTGTTTCAGGGGGGGGGGGGGGAACAGACAAATTTACAGCAGTTGTTATATATGTGATAGGTGGCTATTTAAATTGAAATAATCAAGCAAGCAAGAAATCAATCATCAATCTGCTTTCAAGTTATTTGGAACCTTACTTTTCAAAGCCTCTCATTTTTACCATTGAAGTATAAAGAATATAAAGCTTGTTTGCAAATAAGAAGCTGTGTGGGAAATTTCGTACCTGACACGAGGCAGCAGTTAAACTGGGGCTTTTCAGTAGTGAAGAAGGTTTTCTTTTCATGGTGGGCTATATGTCTCTGTAATCCTCCTTTCGAAACACAATAATGTTGACAGAAAAGCTAGGATTAAGGCATTGGAGAAAATAAAAGTTTGGCAATCATTTGCTGTCTTCTTGGCTTGACCTTACTCACATTGCTGATAGTGTCGTTGAACTGCTGACTCCTCTGACTGAAGCTCCTGGCTGAAGAGGCTTAAAAAGTTGACAGGGCAAATGATTGGGGCCAAAATGTCAGAAAAATGAGCCAGGATATAACTTGCATAGTTTCTGAGGGAGTATGACAATATTTTCCTAAATGTGGAAAGAGAATGGAACACAGGCTAACAGGTTTCTCACTTAATTGACCTTTCTAGGCTGCAGCCTCCGAAATCAGCTGTGCTATATTTGTTTGACCGTCTTTTGCTCAGTTTGTTGTTTCCTCTTCTCCCACCCTCAAAAATGTTTTCCTTTTAGGAATAATTGCTATGAAGGCTTGCAATTTTTCATTCAAAAAGGTACTGTCTCTTTCAAAAGTGAAGCCTTTCGATCTGAAGTTTGAAAATATGTTTGTTTGTTTTTATTAGCACCTCTGTTGCCCACCATCTTCTCAATAACAAAGCATCCCTTTTTCTAAGAATTAAAGGGAAACAATGATTTTTAAAATTCACCTTTTAAACAAAAGAAAAAGTATCAGGAAAATTTAGTCTACAAATTCAGAGAAAACCAAAAGATATATTCCTTTGGCTTCCCATGCTGATCCTCTCTATTTCTCAACAAGCAGACAATATTCAATTCTAGAAAGTCGAGGTTTCCCAAAAGAGTATTTTTGAAGAATAATCTTAAAGGGGAATATATGACAAAATATATTAAACAGATAAAGAAGCTGACACTTGAAGTGGTTGACTGGTTCACAGAAAAACAAAACACCAGTTTCTACTTTCATGTCTGCTTGGTATTCCAAGAGGTGAACAAAAGCAAATGTCTTTCCAGGCTATAAATGGAGTAGCCACTAACTTCTTCTGGTAGATAGAAATATCAGCCAATTTCTTGTTTTAGTGGAATGTCTGCAATAACATTTAAGTACATTCTAATGCCTGTACTTAATGCCTTTAAGTACATTCTAATGCATTCTAATGCTTCTGTCTCCCTTTTAAGCTTTACTTTGGATTTTGTCCTCTACTCCTTTTCACTCATGCTTTTAGTAGCTGCTCTTAGAAATAGCAAATGTTCCAGAAGAGAAAGTTAATAAAAGTAACTAAATATTGTTGTAAACACTTTGATTATTATTTCCTAAAATGATTTGTACTCAGAGAACACACTGTTCAATTGAAATTGGAATTTTTATATATGATAAAATGAAAAAAAACTCATTACAAAAAAGTAACTAAATAGAAAGAATTTGGGTAAGAGGATCTTGGATAGCAAGGCATTCAAATGGGAAGATATTTTTTTTGAACCCCCCCCCCCAAAAAATATTACATTTGTTACAAAATCAAAAGACATATTCAAATACATATTGTAAGTACAATATGCCACTAATTCATTAATTTACTTATACCCTACCTTTGTCATATTTATAAATAATTCAAGGCAATGGAGATACATAATATCCTTCCTTCTGCTATTTGCTCTACAACAACGCTGTGAGATTGATAGTGCTGAGAGAGTGTGATTGGCTTAAAATCACGCAGGCAGCTTCATGCCTAAAGTGGGATATAATTCATAGTGTTATGCTTTCTAGCCTGGTGCCCCATTCTTTTCATCTTCAAGTAGCTTGAGAATATATTTTGTGATAATTTCTATATGAGCCCCACCATTTCCCTCCTTATATTTCTGATCTACAATAACACATGCAGTTATTTGTTTAAGAGGGAAGCTCATAGAAAGTTGTAATTAGCCATTTTTATTCTTTTATCCATGGCTGGTTGCTCTATCAAAGGCCAGGAGTTAAATGGAATCTCTTAAGTGCAGAGAAATAAAATCTAAGAAAACACAGACAAAACATTAGTTGGCCTCTTAAATATCCTCCTAGTCAAGGTTTGAAATTCATGATGTGAGCTACTGGTAATCTGATCTAATCCATCGATCACTTATTATATTTAGAGTAGAGGATGCTGTGGTCTTAAACAGAAAGGGAGATTTCAATGAAATATGGTTTTGCTTTTCCAGTTCTCTGAGAATTGAAGAGACTATGGATCGAAGTGTTTTATAAAATAGCTGACATCATTGTATATCAAGCTCTTTTGCGTTGCTCAGGTTAATAGTGCTACACATTTTATCCACCTTTTTTTCCATTTCAGTCACATCGTCTCCTGAGCTTAGATGAGCTTTCCAGTTGACTGGAGACCCAAACTATAATAGTCATGACATTTCAACATCACAATAAAGTCCCCCCTCCCTTATTAGCTAGGCAATGCAATGTTCAAATATTTTGCTTGATTAATGAGAACTAAAATTAGAGCTAATTCACTTGTTTCTCTTGGTTTGTCATTTTACTGATCAACATCCCATTATCTGATAAGTTTGAGATTTTATTTTCTTTGGTTCTTTTTTTTTAAGTTTTAGAAAGATAAAGGTAAAGGAGTCCCTGAGGATTTTAGTTTATTGCCAACTATGGGACCAGCATTCATTTCCATTTTGTGCCCATTGAGGCAGCACTGTCTTAAGATGTCATATGACCAGTATAACATCACAAACAGCTGTTATCTTTCCACTGAATTAGTACCTATTTATCTACTTGCATTTGCATACTTTCAAACTGTTACATTGGCAGGACCTGGGATGATGACAGGAACTCACCCCATCACATGGCACTTGGGCCTCAAACCTATTGGTTTTCCTGCCAAAAAGCCCAGTGTCTTAACCTCTGAACCACTTTCAGAAGCAACTTCATACATGTTTTCTATAATAATTTGCTTTATGTCATGGTTTGAAAGTGAAAAATTAGAAACACTGCATTAAAACATTGGTGTGGAAAAGGTGCTTTCTTTAATAAGGAACCCAAGTAATTGGAGATAGATGAAACTAAGTATCTTTTATTGGTGTGGAAAATTACATTGATCATTGGGCTGAAGAAACACAGAACAGCTCCAAACGAAGCAAGGTTACAGGTTATATATCTTTGGTTTGTTACATGTGAATGTCAAAGAAAATCCTGCAAGTCATACTCTGACCTCTTTCTTTGTTAATACTTGGGAGATAAGCTTATTGTGGTGCCCTTCCATTTCTCAAAACTAATGGATTTCTATTCCTGCCTTATATAGTAACACCAGGTATCGTAAACAATGACAGGTATTATGCCTGTGTGCTACTTCCTTTTATGCCATCCAAAGGCAATAGTCTGGATTTTGCTATTTCTCTCTTTCCAGGGTCACAGTGGCACCTACCTGCTTTGTGGTCACGTAATTTTATTTATCCTTAAGCCACATCCAATATCTTACATGTCATTTAACCTCCACAACATGAATCAATTTTCTCTACTATTCCTGATAAAGTAGGACCGGTAAACATAAACATTGTGAGGCAAAAATTGAAGTGACTTGGAGTTCAGTTAAAGAAATGCAATATTAGCTTTGGTAATAGAGGGCTTCAATTAGAAGGAGATAAATAATTTAATAATATGTTTATTGCTGACATGTATGAGCCACTCTGAAAAAAAAATATTTTGTTATCTTAGATAGTTTGCTGTGATTCTGGAGAAGCCTCCATTGGCTGATTCTGCATTTTGATCATTCCATAATGTTTTTGTGTCCTACTCAAAGGCTTAGAAGTATAACCTGGACTCAAATATTAGTATCATATTAATGCACAGATAGAGGTAAATGTTTTGAGAAGCTGTGCCTTCTTCTGTATTTGGACATGTAGGCATTTAGGGAAAATTTGCTATATGTCAAGGTTGGCTACATAGGTTCTGAATTCGGTTTAGAAATGCTACCCTGTCCATATAGCAAGCAAATATGGGCTGGCATATTTTACAAAGACTAGCATAGTAAAGGTGATGCAGAACATGTGAAATGAGCTTTCTTTCTTTCTTTCTTTCTTTCTTTCTTTCTTTCTTTCTTTCCTTCCTTCCTTCCTTCTTCTTCCCTCCCTCCTCCTAGGTACCTAATCTTGATCTCTTAAGGATTTTTCAAAAATGTTGAAAAGAAATAATAATGTCAGTTAATTCTTTGTAAAAAAAAAGTTTGAATATAATTGTTCAATTACCAGCTTTTAGACAGATATTTTATTGTTAGTCTACTGAAGCTTCTGCCTATACTATGAAATATACATAGTGTATATACATTCATCATCTTAGTTTGTAATATTAAAACATTAAGGCCTTCTTAATGGGGAGGGCCTTCTCTGTGGCTGCTCCGGCCCTCTGGAACGATCTCCCCGTTGAGATCCGGACCCTTACCACCCTTCCGGCCTTCCGCAAAGCAATAAAGACCTGGCTGTTCCAGCAGGCCTGGGGCTGTTGAACTATCCAGCTCCCTCCGAGGTTATGACTGTTGTTGTATTTTAAATTCCTGTTTTCTATTTTTTATTTCTGTACCCCCTCCCCTTTTGATTGTTAGCCACCCTGAGTCTTCCGGGAATACAAGCCAAATATTTCAAATCAAATCAATCAAATCAAAACAGTTGAATATAAGAAATATCAACAAAATATTTTATAAATATCTGAACTTCTTTCTACTATAAGCAACCTCTGTTTCAGTGAAACAATTTTAAATGTTTCATAGGAAGCAAAACCTAAAACCAAATTATTATTTTTTTATCCCACCATTATAGGGGAGAGAAAAGAAAATATAAAACAATACAGAGCAATTTATCATTCTATACTAGTTGAGCTCAGTTAGCTTAGTGTAGCTTAGCCAACCTGAGCTAGCTTTTATAAGATTTATATACTGCCTCATTCCAGCTAAGGTACATGTTCAGGACAATATCTTTTAGAGAGTATCAGCCATAACATCTAAATTGTTATTTAAAGGGAAAGGTTTCCCATTTCAGTCATGTCCAACTCTAGGGGTCAGTGCTCATCTTCTTTCCTTAGCCGAGGGAACCAGCATTGTCCAAATACATTTCCAGGATCATGTGACCAGCATGACCTAGGCACACGAAATAATGTTATCTTCCCACCAAAGTGGCACCTATTTATCTACTTGCATTTGCATACTTTCTAACTGCTAGGTAAGAGGAGTTGGGGCAGGTAATGGGACCCCATCATGAGGTGCACAGGTGTGAAACCTGAGCTCTCAACTTTCCAGCTGATAAGCTCAGCAACTTTAACCTCCTAGTCATCGTCAACCCTAAATTGTTAATTACAACTCCCAATTCCATACAGAATGGGTAATGCTAACAAGAACTGCCTTTTAATCATTTGTGAAAGAGCTATATTCACATACAAACAAACACATGCACACACACACACACACACACACACACACACACACAGACAAACAGATTTTTTTTTTTACAATCATTGCATATTACAAACTGTTTTAATAGTATTGTGGTACTGATTTTAATGATAAAGATCAGACAGCATTTTATTATAGCAATATCAATAGCAGTTAGACTTATATACCGCTTCATAGGGCTTTCAGCCCTCTCTAAGCGGTTTACAGAGTCAGCATATTGCCCCCAACAACAATCTGGGTCGTCATTTTACCCACCTCGGAAGGATGGAAGGCTGAGTCAACCCTGAGCCGGTGAGATTTGAACAGCCGAACTGCAGAACTACAGTCAGCTGAAGTAGCTTGCAGTGCTGCATTTAACCACTGCGCCACCTCAGTTTATTATTTTGCCATCATTATTTCAGTGTCATCATAAGTTTTCCAGATGATATATTTCTGAATCTATTTTAAATGAACTATTCAATAATTTAGGGTAAAGGTAAAGTTTTCCCTCGTGCATATGTGCTAGTCGTTCCTAACTCTAGGGGGCGGTGCTCATCTCTGTTTCAAAGATAAAGAGCCAGCACTGTCTGAAGATGTCTCTGTGGTCATATGGCCAGCATGACTGAATGCCAAAGGCTATTACCTTCCCTTCCCACCAAAGGTGGTTCCTATTTTTCTACTTGTTGGCAGAAGCTGGGAAAAGTAATGGGAGCTCACTCCATTACACGATCCTAGGGACGTGAACCGCCAACCTTTCTGATTGACAAGCTCAGCGGCTTAGCCACTGAGCCGTCGCGTAATAATTTAGTGTTGTTCAAATTGTAGTTTACATTTATAGCATTTCTATGAATAAGCTGTCTTATAGGAGATTTGTGATTCCAAAATAAAATACAACCTACCTTACATATGGTATTGAAAGTAATATAAATGATTGCATTATGTGCATTACATTAGAATTAGGCAGAGCTGATATTGCAATTCTTCCAACTTTTGTTCTTTATCATGCATGTGATGAAATATATTTATAAGAAAGGAACAATTGAAGAATGCCAGTGCACAAACAATGTGGAATTTGTTCCATTTTTACACTATCTAGATTTTCCAATATCTACATATTTATCCTGGCCATTTGATGTTACAACAGCACTGAAAAAAGTGACATTTTTCACACTTATGACCATTTTTCATACTTATGACCATTTTTCACACTTATGACCATTTTTCACACATGGCCATTTTGTGATCAAAATTTGCAACCAACTCATATTTGTAACAATTGCAATGACAAGGTCACGTGATCCCCTTTTGTGACCTTCTGACAAGCAAAGTCAATAGAGAAGCCAAATTTACTTAACTCTGCTATTAAATTAACAACTGAAATTGCTCGCTTAACAAATATGACAAGAAAGGTCGTGAAATGGGACAAAATTCACTTAACAAAAGTTTCACTTAGCAACAAAAAATGTTGGGCTCAATTGTAGTCATAAGTGGAGGACTACCTGCATTAGGTCATATTTTTACTAGCAAAACATTTTAAGCATCAACTTCATTAAGTCTATCCTTGTATTTAAAATGTGCAGATAATATATTTTGCTCTAAAGTTTAGAAAGTCTGCTGCGAGAATATTTATGAAACATCAAAATAATTTGAATTGTTTACCTAAACATTAAATATAGTCATTTGAAACAAACAGGATAAAAACAGATAATACAGGTTTTGAAATATTAAACTTGTTTACAGAATTACTTGGCCGAAATTAATCTGGAAAAGAAAATATTTATAAAATTGACATTTCTAAAGCCCTGTCTTTCTGTTATGGAAATGCCATAGCTCAATTGTCATTACACCCGCTAACCTTTATGTACCATTTTCCAGGGGACAACTAGTAAAATAAATGAATTTGTGAGAGATGCTATGTTGTTAGTGATCATCATGCACAGTAGGAACAAATGAATAATTTATTAAATATGCTTTCATTATTTCTTGTCTGAGAAAACATTGTCAATTTATCTTTTACATCTTAACATTTACACACTGAGGAAATCTTTGCTTAGGCAAATATTTATAAATTGACGATCATGTAAAAATCAAATGGTCATTACTAATTCAAATACTGTGCCATATTCTGAAAATGAAATAAAGATAATTAGTTGGCAATTAAGTTATTCTTACACACTTTTTTATATGCCTTCTTTTTAAAAATGTGGCATAATGACATATTTTATGAATATCTTGTATACCATTTGATCAAATGTCAAAAATGTGAAACAGCAATTAGAACACAAAATCATTTCTAATATTATATTTATGTGTCTGTAGCCCAGTACATCTTATAACGAGAGATAGAAAAAAGATCAAAGTAAAGACACAAGTTATAATAGAGACTAGTCTAATTTTAAACTATTACCTTGTTACTGACTGGAAATGTTAGTGACTGGAAATGTTAATGACGTTTTGCTGAAAACAAGAAAAAATGTGATTTATGGCCTTTCTGTGGAGATTCCCAATCATCCAGGTCAGGTTGTTGTAAAAGTGCTTTTTCAAAAGGCAGCTTGTCTTTGTTTTTTCCTTGAAGATATCTTGCTTCTCATCCAAGAAGCTTCTTCAGCTCTGGCCCTGATTTATGGAATTGTTAATTAGAAAGAGTAGATTATAGAAAGACAGGAGTTATACCCTAGAAAAAGGATAAAATTAGATTTATAACTGTTGTAAAGGAGATCCGAAGTTATTTCTTTATCTCCTGTCTTTTCTATTTCTCTCATTTCTTTATTTTTTTCTCATCGTTCCTTTCCTTTCATTATTTTAAAATGTTTTATTTCTGTAAAAAATATTTTTAAATAAAACTATTTCCTCACTAATAAAATATAGGGCTCTGTCTCAAAAAGCAAGAATCTTTGTGGAAGGAAATACTATTTTCTACATTCCCCTAAATTCCTGATAGGTTAACAAGTCATGTTAACGTGTTCTGACTTTTTGTTGAATGAAGTGACCAGTGTGAGTTAGAGTCTTTATGTGATAAATCAATGGATGGATGGATGGATGGATGGATGCATGGATGGATGGATGGATGGATGGATGGATAAACAAACAAATAAACAAGCTAGCAAACAAGCAAGCAAACCCATAGTTAAAGAAAAATGACTTGCATCTTGGCCTTGATTTAAAAGTCTAAAATTGTTCTTGTTATAGGATTTGATTAAGGATGTGAATCAATGATTAGGTAAGAACAACTCGGCTGGTAAGATAAATAGGGATACTGCTTTGTGTCAAAAAAAAATTGCATAAACCTTTTATCTGAAGAGTGAGAGAGTAAGGGTAGTGCCTGGAGAAATTGACATCTATATCAGATGATGGAATGCCAATAATTATGTATGGTATCGGTATAATTTTTTTTCTGATAGATAATGATTCTATAGTAAAGATATTCATTAGTGCATATGTGTGGGATGCCAGCTTCTGCAAAAAAAGGTATTAACGCACCCTCCATTTCTTTTCTTTTTTTAATAGCAACATCTAAGAAGAAATATCACTCAATTTGATACACCTGGGAAAAGACAATTAAACTAGATTGGGGACATTCCTGAGAGTTGTGTAAAACTGACTTCTCTTCTATAAAGTCATCCAAATGAAACCTGCTTTAAGATTAGTAACTTTGGTGAGAGGAGGGGAAAAATATTACAGGCATGAGAAAAGTAAAAGAATGTGTATTTATTGTCTCTTGAGACTAGCCAGTTCCTCTGAGGAGTATGCAGGTCAGTTTCTGAGTTACACAGTCTTCCATGGTTGAAGACTTGAGTGTGTTTCAGATCTCATGTTAAAAGGAAAAAGAAAAGGGTGAAGCTTACTTTGAAGCTCTTTATATAGCATTCCATAAGAAATGTGCTTCTTAGTTAGAAAGATAATTGAGAATACATGCATACATCCATACAGATTTTGACCTCCTGGGCATGCATAATCACCCCCATTTTTTGAGGATACAAGTTTTCACATATAGTTAAGGAAAAAGAGAGTGCTTTCCCTTGCCAGAGTATTTTCTACCAACATTGACTGGGCTGTTGTACATTTTTCCCCCTAGCCCCAATCTTTATTTCTCCTTAGCCCTGTTAACTCCTTATATAATGTGTACTTCTTGCCATTGCAGCTTTCTCTGAAAAAAAATATCCCATGATGCTGAATATGCATATCTCACAAAGTTTAAATCACACACACACACACACACACACACACACACACTCGTGTGTGTAAATAAAAAAACTAAAATACTATAAAATGGAATAAAATATCATGTGAATATAAAAGCAACATAAGAGTTAATACATAGCTAATTAAATTTATACAAAAACCACTTAACCAACAAGTCAAATAGAATAGAATAGAACAGAGTAGAGTAGAATAGAATAACAAAGTTGGAAGGAACCTTGGAGGTCTTCCAGTCCAACACCCTGCTCAGGTAGGAAACCCTACCCCACTTCAGACAAATGGTTGTTCAATCTCTTCTTAAAACTTCCAGTGTTGGAGCATTCACAATTTCAGGAGGCAAGTTGTTCCACTGATTAATAGTTCTAACTGTCAGGAAATGTCTTCTAAGTTCTAAGTTGCTTCTCTCCTTGATTAGTTTCCACCATTGCTTTTTGTCCTTCCTTCAGGTGCTTTGGGGAATAGTTTGACTCCCTCTTGTGGCAACCCCTGAGATATTGGAACACTGCTATCATGTCCTCTACTCCTTCTTTTTAGAAATACTTTTTCAAATACCTTCTTCTTTCAAATACTTAAGGTTGGTTTGAGGCACAGGTCATCTTCTGAGATATTTTAATCTTTGCTATGTAAAATGTTGCAACATTGTATGTTGTAGAAGGATTAGCCTCTGCAGGGAGCAGGGAGGTAATAACATTGTCCTGTGTGCCTAGGGTATTTATACAATATTGATGAAATGAGGCTAGCACAGATGTCTCTGTGGTACAAGTCAGGGGTGGGTTCCAGCAGCTACTACATCCGGTTCACTCAGGATGTGCCCCGCATGTGCCATGCATGCTCTGCACATTCATAGAAGCAAAAAACAAGGGACAAAAAAAGGGAGAACTGTTTTGGGGGCGTGGCAGGCCTGGGTTGCTGCCGGTTCCAGTGACCCAGGCCGCCAAGCTACTACCGGCTCGGCACTGGAGGAGCACATGTTATGTTGTTTTTGCATAACCAAAGTTAGAGGGACATTGCCTCTCCAGATAGGGAATGTCCTTATATCTGCCTTCAAGGACAGCTAAGGAGAAATCGTAAAATCATGCAAGATGTATGAACTTATATTTGTAGCTGTATCAGACTTTTTTTTTTTAAAGGGAGCATTCCAGACCGACTAATTCAATTTGAATTCTAAAACTTATAATTTCACCTTAACAAATAAAAATTGTAATAGCCTCAGTGGAGCCTCCTGATGATTTTCCAGAGCTCAAGCACAAATGTTGTTGTTTTGGCTTTCAAATAAAGGATTTCCAACCTTGCCATACACAGAATTAAAGTAAGGGAGCACCCATAGATGTAATCATTCAGAACTACCATATTTTTCAGAGTATAAGACATGCGTTTTTTTCCTCAAACCGTAGAAGGATGAAAGGTGCAATATTACTGTATGTGGACTCCTGCTATTAGGAATTCTTGATTGAAGAAAATTATTCAACCGCAACTGACACTTTTTTATCTATTGATAGAATAAAAGCCCATCTAGTCCAGCATGCTGTTCTCAAAAAGTCTCACTAAATGCTTCTGGGGACCCCATAGACACTATGAAAACATCTCTGTGCTCTTATTATCCAGCAGCACTTCAACTGTTTTGGAAACTGGAGGCAATGCCATGGTTAGAAGCAGTTTGCCATGAATTTGTCTAATCTTTGTTTAAAGTCACCCTATTTAACAAATATCACTACATCTCATGGTACTGATTGCCGTAGCTGAACAATGTGTTGTGTAAACAAGTATTTGTTTTTATCAGTCCTGAATCTCCTGCCATTCTGCCACATTGAATACCCCAGGAGACAAATTTCTGCTTAACTGTTTTCTTTCCCACAATCACCTCATTTTACATTAAAAGCCTTTTTTTCTTCCTTTCTCTTCTAATGCCTGATACTGATTATATTGTCTTTTGGTTTTTTTCCTCATGCCTTTAAATTACTGTTCAGAATGCCAGCCCACATCCAACAGAATGTTGGCCTCATTTTTATTGGTACCAAATGTTACTGATGCCTCTTTTATAATTAGATTTATATACCGTAATATGCTACAAAAACATCTTTATAGGTGGTATTCAAACTTTGCTTTTCTGAAGAAATATTTCTTAGGAATATATATATATATGTGTGTGTGTGTCTGTGTGTGTGTGTGTGTGTGTGTGTGCGTGTGTGTGTGTGTGTACGTACGTATATATATCCAGTGTTTATGATTTATAAACACATTGAATAGGAAATTCATATTTGGATATGATTATCATCTTTACATATGTGTAGAATAATTCTCATTTTTTATATTTTGCTTTTTTCATGTTTCAAAAGTCCTTGATAAATGATGTATTTGTTTTCAATGGATGTATTACACATTGTCTATTTTTATTCATCTACTAGCTGTATCCGGCCATGCGTTGCTGTGGCCCAGTCTGGTTAAATGGAAAAGAAAGAAAAGAGAAAGTGCAAGATTCTAATATGTTTAATTTCACAATGCTTCTGGGTATACAATATTTTTTGTTATTCCATTGTCTGTGTAGATATAGAAATTGTCTGGTTTGCCGACTCTGGAACACGCAACATATAATTATTTATGTGAGAAACAATTTTCAATTGCTGGAAAGACGTTGGACCATGCACATATACCAACAGTATGCAAAGAAAGAGACATTCCCAGGATGGTTCCCTCCGGGCCGGCTCATGCCGTTGCCAGCAGCGGCAAGGTTCATGAGGGTCTTGCCCACCTGGCGGGTCCTGCCACTCACTGCACCAGCCATGGCTCCCCCAGCAGAGGTGGCCCCTGCATGGAGCAGTGGTGGCGAGAGGACATGGCTGGTGTCCCAGGAGAAGCAGGAGGAAGAGGAAGGAGCCACCCCTGATGATGCTGATGCGAGGCAGCCCCCGCTGGCCGCAGCCCCATCCAGAGATGCCGCCTTGTGAGGCCATAGCTGGCTCACTGTGAGGGAGGGTGGAGAGCGCACATGGCTGGCCAGGCTGAGGAGACACTCCACCTCCGCCTCTTCTGGAGCTCCGCTGGGCTGGATGGGAGGAGGATGGCTTAAGGGCGAGGGAGGCAGCCAATAGATGGTGCAGGTGCCTCCCTGCCACAGAAAGCAAAGGCCCGGTAGGAGGAGAGGGGGGGAGAGGGGAGGGGGAGGCCAAAGGGCTTCGGCTCCCCTTGGTGGAAATGGCCGAAACTCATCAGAGGAGGGGCGGAAAGGGCCAGCCACACATATAAAGGGACCCTGGGGATGAAGCTGGAGAGAGGCCGAACTATACTCATGAAATGAATGCTATGGTAAATGACACAGCTCAATTCCAAAGCAATATCACACGAAATAATTAAATCAAAATGCAAATAAATCAAAATCTATGAAAATTCAATATAAAATGCAATCAGAAACATTGAAATGGAATTGTGAAATATTTAGTATAGTGTTGCTTTTTCATCCAACAGATGGCGCTGGTTTTCAAAAAAGCATGTTTTTTACCTGTCACAGGTGTAACATCTATATAATATAGGTATATAAAAACACGCATGTATTCGAATGCAACGTTGTGTCAAAATTTCAAAGCAATCAATGAAGAACTTTTGGAGATTTAAGATTTTGAACAAACTAACATTTACATTTTTATTTATATATAGATTTTTAGATATATATCCCACCTTTCCACCCAGAATTCAAGGTAACTTATATGAAGATATTCATTACTGGAGTTTTATAACAGCAATATTGTCTGCCAAATTGGAGTGGGGGGTGGGAGAGAAAATAAAAATGGGCCAAGAATGTATTCAAACCTGAATATCCCCTGTCTTAAACACCTATATCACCAACTGCACCACTGTTTTTTATTAATTTATGTTGTTCAGCTGTTGTCTTTGCTGTAAAACGAGTTAGTAAAATTGCAAGACTGGATTAATAGAAGAATGGTTCAATACCATATGGTATTGTATCCTTTGTCCCGTTAGCATAAAACTGTCCATTGTCTTTTGAATTCACAGTCCCTTACAGCAAATACATCTTGCAAGTTGTAAAATATTTCCCTCTCCCTCCTATTATCTTTGCTAGAAATTGAAAGAGTCAAGTCTGATAAGTTTTCTTAAATTACATTTCTGCCTAGGACTCAAATTTCTTTCATCTGACTGTTGTCTTGGTTGCAACTCCTGTTTTTCAAACTTATTTCTACAGCTCATTATAGATTGTGCCATGAGGAGTTTTGTGAAGGGTTGAAAATGAGCAAATTTCAATAGTGGAGGTAAGGCAGGAAATGCCTGGCAAGCAGTTACAAGGGAAGGGAGACCCTCAAATTAATACTGATCCTTTCCTCTAGCTCCATTCTTTTGTCCCTAAATCCAGGGGGGACAAATTTCTGGTGGCCTTGATGTCAAATAAACACTAGGACCATTTGTAATACTGACACATTTGTCAAGATTTTGCCAGTAGAGGTATACAGTAGGTATAGACAAAATTAGTGTATATTATTGAATAGACTTGAATGGATTAGGATCATAATATAATTATATGGGACATTTGCTGTCCTGAGATAATTGTATATAATTATATTGATGTACCAAGAATGGGAGGAAGTTGATGGTTTTTAAGAAACAGAGTCTCTTATCTGGGACTAGGACCTGTGCTTTGGATTTGATAGAGTTTGAATGCCTGTGTGTTACTTGGTTTCTAGGAATAGTGATGAGATCCAGCATCCCACCGAGATGCTGGATTTCATCACTCAAGTTGGCATTGGAATCCTCTTGGATATTATCACTAGGGGATTTGAATTTCTGTGTCCTGGGATAAGATCTGCCAAGTATTAGGATTTTGATGTTTCTGTCAGTCATTGTCTTATCTAATTTTACAATCATGTTCTCTAATATGTACTTTTAAAAAGCTGTTTGGAAAGCAATTACCAGTTTTGACCAAAGTTAATAAGACCTATTCTTAGACATCTACCTACTGAATATCTAAATATTGAGGATACCCAAAGAAGTTGCTAATATACAGCATAATTATAGGGATAGGTTTATAGAGATTGAAACAATTCTTGAGAGTGACTAAATCCATACCATTCAGGGATTATACTACTAGAAGCAACAACTTAAAAAAAAATCAAATACTGTTTTACGGTATTTTAATGTGGAACATTTGATCCCAGTTGTTTAGATAAATTTAGATGACCAAATTTTTAGTGTTATTTATTTTCATAACTTAGTCTGAGGGAGGGACTGAACCATTAATGAACTGACACAGACAACAAGTGTAACTATCCTTTGTATTCCTGATAATCCTAAAAAACCCCACACCTGGTTCTTGAGAAAATGACAGTTTTACAAGGTATAGCAACACGCTGTATTTAATTAAGACAAAATAAATCTGTGATCAATATAAATTTCACTTTTAAGCTTACTTTTCTCTGACAATCGGGAAGCATTCAAAACCATTTCTCCCCCTTGGATATTTTTGAGCATTGTACGTTTAAACATTTTAAACATGAAATGTGTCATGCTGAGAGCGATGACTGCACTTTCTTCTGTATCTCCTCTAGTACTTATATTCATGTATTGATTGGAATCCTGGGCAGCCAAAGGATGAGGGCAAAATTTGGTGTCTGTTCTCCAAGCTCTTATGTCAGTCGTGGCATAGCATTATAAAATGGATGCAAAACTCAGATCATGCCAGCTGTTTGACATCCAGGCAGGTGCTGGAGCCTTAGGAAATGTCACACTATCAGATGACACCTCTGAACATGTGACTAGCAGGAAAAGCACCCAGGCAGAGCTATCACCCCCGGCCATAGCTAACACCTCAGGCCACTTCATCTCTTCTGCTTGAAACAATTGCTGAGCTGTCAGTTTAATAAATGAGTAGCCACTTTGTTGTGATCAGCATTGTCAGAGTTTATTTCAAAAAGTGATTCTGATTCCTTCTCACAGCCTAGCTCAGCCAAAGTCAATTGGTACAATTTCAAGGTGAATTTATTCATACTTTATAAAGGTTCTGTGCACAAATATGTCGAGACAGTTGAATAAATTAAAATAAATAGACTTGGAGTTATGTATTCCTTCCAGTAATTGAAATAGTTTTCCCCCTCAATATATGGTAGTAAGAGAACTACTTTTATGAAAACTGGACTATCTTCAGAGAGGAACGCATGAATTACCATTTTGATAACATATTTAGAAAATGCAATCGAAGATAATTTGATAAAAAGGACGATGGAATGATGACCTTGCGCCTTTAAATCTGTCCATCTAAATACAATGAAAAGAGAGTGTTACCAGTAAGTGATCATTCCCAATTAGCTCATATTAGCATGCAACTTAGCAATCTTATTTGTTTTGCTGACAAAAAATTCCCATGGAACATACAACAATTATTCAGTAGTATAATGATGTTAGTAAAGGTGGAGGCTAGGATGTTATCAGAGTATTTGCTATAGAAGTAAGAAACAAAAGTAGTGGGTTGACCAGAAAGAAAAATAAATACACACTCTGTATTAAAGCAATACTTTTATAAGGCAAATTGAAGATATAGCAAGTAGAGCTTGAGCAAAATAGTTGGAACTATTTCTTTCAGCAAAGTAGTTTGAATCACACACACACACACACACACACACACACACATGGGGGAGGGGAAAGAAGGGAGGGGAAAATATATCTAATGTATAAAATATAGCTGGATCAGATTCCTTCTTGGACTGAATTTGGAGAATTTCTTTATTGACAAAAGCAAGAGAAAATTGAACATTTTCTCAGGAGAAATATAACAAATAAATAGCTATTTCCCCCCATTTTCAGGAACAAATTTAACTTATCTGTTCTTAGCTGCAATGACATTAAAATGGCAAAATAAGTACCACTACATCAAGAAAGAAAAGAAAAGCCCTACCCTTTCATATTTGTTATATCACAGACAAGTACAAAAGCTTTGCTTTGCAGCATTATGAACCATGTTTTTTCATTTCCCCTGTAGGTGTCTAAGTTTAGCCAAATACACAGATTCTTTAGCAGTCAAAAATGTTAAGAGAATGACCAACTGCTTATGCAGTTTGTCAATTATCCTATTTTTTGCATATTCAAAAATGTTACATGGGCAGGGATAGGTAGCAATATATCCTATGCAGACCTAAAGCACACTCCAATCCTGTGGAGGTTTATTCAGTGCTGAATTCAGTGGAATTTATTCAATTCAGTGAAAGTACATGGTGTTCCAGTATCACTTACAGAATATAGAATAATAGATTTGGAAGGGACCTCAGCAGTTTTCTAATCCAAACCCTGTTCAAGCAGGAGACGCGATACCATTTCAGATAAATGGTGTTCAATCTCCTCTTAAAAGCCTCCAGTGGTGAAACACCTGGAACTTCTGAAAGCAAGCTGTTCCACTGGTTATTTTTTTCACTGCTAGGAAGTTTCTCATTAATTCCAGGTTGTTTCTCTCCTTAATTAGTTTCCATCTATTGTTTCTTGTCTTGCCTTCTGGTGCTTTGGTAAATAAGTTGACCACTTCTTCTTTGTGGCAGCCCCTCAAATATTGGAACACTGATATAATGTCACCCCAGTCCTTTTTTTCCTCTAGACTAGCCATACCCAGTTCCTGCAAGCATTCTTCAGATTCCTATTCTTATTCATATTTTTCATATTCATATATCACACTTTTAAACAGATTTTGCAGGATTGCTAAATGGAAGTGCTATATGGGAAAAGGCATTTGAATCATTCTGGATGATGTGCATTAAATGACACATTTTATTTTATTATTGCAAAGTATCATTTTTTAGCATTTTTTAAAAGTGAATTTTTATTCTGTTATGAACTAATATAAAATATAGATGTTGCCTTCTGCAAATCCTTAAATTCATGCTTATCATGGGCTACAAATATATTTCTACCACTTTATTGACTAAAATTACTTTCAGATGGCTAATAGAAAAATATAAAACACAGTGCTTCAGCATGCACCCATTTCCGAGTCTCACTTTTGCTAGGTTTGTTTTATAAGACAGTAGAGATATCAGAATAGTCACCATTTTGAGGGGTGTGGGAACCCTATTAAGCCACATTTAAAACTGAATAAAATGGGAATCCAAAGAACTTAAAGAGGCAATGGGATGTTTCTACTAATGAGACCAATTCTTCTTGCAAATCAAGAGAAAACATTGCACCAAAGTATTTGCAGTATTTTTTTCCTCTTGAACAGAAGCTAAGTTAGAAGTTGCAGGATCCATTCTGGGCTGACCAGAGGTTTTGTCTTCTGAGGTTTTAGACTTATGCTGAAGCTTATCCTCAGGGAACTTCTCTCTGTGTTCTCTGTGTGTTCACATCCTAACATACATACATCAAAAACATTTTGGAAGCAGTAGAATGCAGCTTCCAAGATCTGCAAGGGGGCATCGTACACTGCCCAGAGGCTACCATACAAAAACAAATTATGCACTGTAAAGACTGCTTGGAGATGGGAGATACTTTCAATGTAATCTGTTGGGTCCACCACATGGATTACCCCTGTGAGTTTGGATAAATGGAAAGGAAGCTAACCATCAGTCTGCAAGAACACAAGCGAGCAGTCCAGGGGTGGGTTGCTGCTGGTTTTACTACCAGTTTGCAACCTGAGCACAATGTGCGCATGCTCTGTTAAATTTAAATTGTTCTTTGCACATATGCAGAACAATTTACCATGAACTGCACATGTACAGTCACTAAAAATCAAAATGTTGGCAGCCCAGCAGCGATGAGGAACTAGTTTGGGGGTGTGGTAGGCCGTTTCTGCGGCCGAGGGCTGAATTCCTCTACTGGTTTTGCTGAACTGGGCTGAACTGAGAGCAACCCACCTCTGGAGCAGTCAGACAAAGAGACCCAAACTCATTGATAGCTCCACACTGCAATATACAAGGACATACATTCAATTTTGCAGCTACTAAGATTGTTGAATGAGCAGGCACAAAAACAGCCAGGGAGGTGATTGAAGCCTGGGAAATGGGCCCCCTCAGCAGTCAACAGGAATTATGATTTACTCCAACTTATAAATTACTTAGAAAGCAGGGGCTTGGCAACACAAGGAAACAACAGCTAACAATGCAATAGCCAGCCATCAGCATCCATCCATCCATCCATCCATCTATCTGTAGTAGGGGGGAGTGAATAAAAGGAGGGTTTGGGAGGAAGGAGAGGAGACAGAGGGAGTGCAAGAGAAGGAAGGAGGAGCTTGGCTGTGGAGGGAGGAAAGGGAAGAAAAAAGAGCAGGAAGCAGGGAGAGAGGAGGTGAGACCAAGGGAAGAAAGGGAGATAAGGGAATAGGATAGCAGAGGTTTCTGTGGGCCAAGCCTGAGGGAGAGAAGAGTTTGAGTGAAAGGAAGCAAGCAGAGGAAACAACGAAGGAGCAGAGGCTCTGGAAGGATAGCCCAGCAGGCAGTTCAAGAGAGAGTTAAGATAGAGAAAGAGGAAGAAGCTCCAACCAGCCACCTGAATACCACCCCATCTGTAACCTGCCTGCTGAGAGAAGGCTGACCACCACCCCATCACGTGACCCTGACAAGTAGAGATGCATCAGAGAGGGACCAGGTTGGCAGCCATATGAAGAGGGCCAAAAGAACCCAGAGTCCAGTGGTCCTTACGAGGGTTAGCACTACATATCTATCTATCTATCTATCTATCTATCTATCTATCTATCTATCTATCTATCTATCTATCTATCTATCTATCTATCTCTATCTATCTATCTATCTCTCTCTCTCTCTATCTCTCTATCTATCTATCTCTATCTATCTATCATCTATCTATCTATCTATCTATCTATCTATCTATCTATCATCTATCTATCATCTATCTATCTATCTATCATCTCTGCCCCACACCTCTCTTATTTTGTACTTGCTTAATTCAAGAGTCCATTTCTGAGTGCGGTAGATGTTCTTCCATTTGCAGTAGGATATCAAGGTTTAAGCATTTTGAAGTGGCTGAGAAATGTGCCATTGATATAAGAGAGAAATACACGTTAAACTAAGAGATTAATCTTCCTCCCCAATCATGATTAAACGGAGGCAGACAATATGCAAAGATAATCCAGATTTGAAATATGAATCTTTTGTTAGAGTGAAAGATGGAAGATGACAGTGGCAATCTCTTCAGATTCATGATTTACAGAATTTTAGGCAAGCCCAAAGTGATTGATAGCCTCTTGGAAGTTTCAGCAATTTGAGAAGCATTTTATTACAATATGCAAATTTGAAATCTAAAAGTTTTACCTGACTTATTTGAAACTTTTTAAAAACATCTTTTGAAAGTGCATCTACTTAGGAATAAAATACCCTAAAGATTAAGAGAATAAAGATGGCGTATTTAATCTTACTGTAGTTTATCATTTTGTACATCATTGCCTATACAATGTGTTACAATATGTAAATAACATATCTCAAAAGAACCATGAATTCTTATGCTCTCCTAAATCTACTAAACTAAAATTAAGTTACTCATTTATTAATGCACAATCCAATGTGTTAATGACACAATTAACTTCTATATTTCAAAATATTTGTTCATAACACAGAATTTTATGTAGTAGAGGCATCAACTCTGAAGCTGACCTGGGTGAAGCTATATTTCTCCTGCCCAGAGGTGGTATTCAGCAGGTTCTGAACAACCGGTAGTGGGATTTTTGAGTAGGTTGGAGAACTGGTAAATACCACCTCTGACTGGCCCCGCCCCCATCTATACTCTGCCTCCCGAGTCCCAGTTGATCGGGAGAGAATAGGGATTTTGCAGTAACCTTCCCCTGGATGGGGAGGGAATGTAGATTTTACAGTATCCTTCCCCTGCCATGCCCACCAAGTCATGCCCACCAAGTCACACCATGCCCACCAAGCCATATCCACAGAAATTTTAGTAAAAAAAATTGAATCCCACCACTTCTCCTGCCTCATGGTTGTCATGAACTTTGAAAGGGGAGGGGAGAAGCGGATAGACCAGTTACCCATCAAAACAAAAAAGTTTTCCTGTGGGAACCAAGGCCATCCCAGCAGATGGCAGAGGAGTGACCAAGCAGCCTCCCAGCTACCTTCATTGAACAATGTGACCGGTGACACCTTGGGAGGGAATACTTGCTATTTTAATTAAAGGAAAACTGTGGTAACCTTTAGAATTGGTTTTCCCCAGCCGTGCCAATATGATGTATCCAATAAACATGTTCTTTAAGGAATCTACCTGCCTCAGAATTCTGCTTTGGATGGGTGAGTTATTTGGAACCCTGTCAATAGGCTTAATAGTAATTAATCTTATCTTTATACCAAAATAAAGACACATATCAACTGGATTACCTCTGACCCTTAAGCAAAATATAAAGGCAACAATATGAATTTGTTAAAATCCTATTCATCCAGTAAATTCATTTAAATTTAATTTATGTATATATAAATTATATATTTATTCTTTAAAAAAGCTACAAAAATAACATTAAGAAGACAATACTACTACATAAAACGAGGTGCAGCACTTTAAAAACACTGATTAAAAAAACAATTAAAAAGGCAACCTAGTCCCGAATGTGATTTTAATTGGTACATAAAAATAAGTATACAGTTCATCTGAGAAAAATCTGATCCTACTAATCATCGCAAACCATATCCACCAGAGGATGGAGGGCTATTGAGAAAAAGAAGCTGTAACTTGGCCTCTGAGCCAAATGTTAACACACTGAATTATACCTGTGAATTCATAGGTGTGATGTGGCTGCTTTAAAGACAAGTACAATATATTGTTTTTTAGCCATCCACATCTCCCATGGGAGCCAGGTTTTTGGATTGTTATCACAGCAGTTAGACTTCTTCAGCTGGATAATTGTGAAAAAGGATAAAACCGATACAACCTACATTTCCCCTTTATTATATGAAAATAATTCATTTTCCATTGTTGATGGGCACACATTTTCTGATTAAATAGACTAACCTTGATTTCCTCTACCTTCTGGCTTCCAGATCATCTTTTTTCCCAGCAAACCCTAAAGATCGCTGCCAATGCCATTCCTAAGATCATTGGGGTATATTATATTTTACCAGTTACACTGATCTGACATGAAGACAAGAAGAAAATTAGTTCTGTGCATTACGAAGTAAAGGACATTATCAAGAAAATGACACTATTCCTTTCTTGAGGGAGAAAGGAATAGTGTCCTTTACTTAATAATGCACACAATCCAACCGTAACCCTAACCCTAACTTTCTGTCTTTCTCTCTTTTCTTCTCCCTCTATCAGGATTCTATAGCTTGGAACAAAGAAGAGTAGGAATATGATAGATGATAGATGATAGATAGATAGATAGATAGATAGATAGATAGATAGATAGATAGATAGATAGATAGATAGATAGATAGATAGATATGTAGATAGATAGATAGATAGATAGATAGATAGATAGATAGATAGATAGATAGATAGATAGATAGATAGATAGATAGATAGATGATAGATAGAGCAAATAGAGGGTGCGGTTGGAAGTATTGCCCTCCAATCCAAACTTGTGAGCTTCCAAATGGCATCCAGTTTGTACTGCAAGACAAAGAACACTAAACTATATGGTCCTGTAGTCTGATCCAACGGGGCTCTGTTCTAATTATATGATCAGTAAAAGAGACAGATAAAATGGTGGGTTATAACATTGAGGGAAAACCATGGTCCTCATTCATTGGCCAAAAAAACATATCATCTCTTCAGTCAAATGGCTAAGGTACATTTGCTCCTAGTTAATGTTAGTGTCTGGCCTGAAAACCATCTTGGCAATTAGATCTTCAGGCCTGCCACATTTACTCTGTGGGAAACTGGGAGGGGGATTGTATGGAGCTGGGGAGATATGTAGTCATAATAACATTCCTTTCTCCAAGAATCAAGGACATACTGCCCTGCATCTTGAGGGGTGTGACTGGAGGCCTCTCCAGTTGGGACGGTGCTTTGATTGGGCCATGTGATGGGCATGTGGGTACTCGGCAGGGACTTGAACTTTCATTTGGGTGGGGAAAACCTGGAAGCTTTCAGATTCAGTTTTTCCCAGATGTACCAATATCATATCTCTAATAAAAGGGAACTTTGAGGAACCTCAAGCGTCGGAGTCTTATTTCATTGGGAATATTACTTGGAACCCTGACAGCTAGTGGCTTGTGATTCTACATGCATTCTAAAATTAAATTATATTCATAAAGCAGTTCCATATATAATATTCATACACTGTGTTGCAGGTTTGTGCACTTATGAGGGGGGAAAGGTGCAAAAGAAAAGAGAAATCAGTAGAAATACTTACTTCTAAGTAATATAATGTTTGAAAATAACAAGTGTTAAGCAATTACATCCCTGTAGAAGGTACTGCATAAAATCTGCAAGCCTGCCTCAAGTCCCAATCTTAGCCCATTTTTCTATTAGTATTCCTGTGGCTGTGTTAGGTCTTATTTCTCACACAATGTTCCATTTTATTTTAATCTGCCAAATGTAAAAGTATTATTACAGAAACCTTATCAAACCAGACATAAGGGGAAAGAAACAGAAGGTGAATTATTAGCTACACCTTCCAAAACGAAATCCATATATATTGGTCTGAACAATCAGATAAATTAATTTTTAAAGTTATTCAGAGGAGAAATTAAACAGATGAATCCCCTCAGCCATGACCATTAGGCATTTCATGTCCACAGAGGAGTGTCAGGCCTGATGCATTATTAAAAGAATCAGATTAAGATTCAAAGAAATTTAGGTAATAAAAATAAGTGCAAAAATAAATTCCTTCATATAATTGCTTGTTACAGTTTTCAGCTTTTTGCCTATCAGCTGCTATGCTCCATTAAACTGTATTTTATGAAAAGCCATCACATAATAATTTTGCTGGTATTGGAACAAGATTTTCGTGTGTATTGGCATTCAGGTACAAGCTCTTGTAATTAACAGTTGAAAGGAATACATATTCAAGGAAATCTTTCTTCTGAATTATAGGTTTCTTTAAATGCATGTGCTTTTGAGCTATAACTACATCTTATATATGCCTAAAATGTAGAAAATGAGGAAAGGGAAAAACATAATGTACAACTGGGCCATGAGCTGTTAGATGAAAAGCTGGTTTTATTTCATGCTGGTAATTTTTGGTGAAATCTCTTGTAAATGGAGCAGGAGCTAAGGGACCAAGTGGGATTATCTTCTTTCTGGTAATGTTTTCAGTAGGCAAGGAAATAAATAAATAAATAAAAACCAAGATGCCAGTAGTAACTAGCAGTCTATTTCTTTACAGCTACCATATCTGGACCCTAAAAATGTGGATGACCATTATATGGCAGCAGTTTTACCAAGCACCTTTGCTCTCCACTGTAGTTTTCCAGATTTGCAGCCCAATTATGATAGTTCTCATATTTTGCAAACCAAAAATGTTGCTCATGAGGTGAAACAGGAGCCAGTTCCCAGCATGTGTTGTACCAACTTATGGCATCCTTATCAAGGGTGTGTATATTGGAATTGGAATTGGAATTGAATTGATTTTATTTGTAGGCCGCCCTTTTCCCTGAGGGGACTCAGGGCGGCTCACAGAAACCAGGGAGAGGGAAATACAATACAATACAATACTAAGACAACAACACATAATAAAATAATACGCAACATGCATACAACATTCGGGCGGGGTAATGGTCCTTATCCCCAGGCCTGACGGGCGAGCCAGTTCTTCAAGGCTATGCGGAAGGCCTGGACGGTGGTGAGGGTACGGATCTCTACGGGGAGCTCGTTCCAAAGGGTCGGGGCCGCTACTGAGAAGGCCCTCCTCCTTGTGGTTGCCAGCCGGCATTGGCTGGCCGATGGAATGCGGAGGAGGCCTAATCTATGAGATCTTATAGGCCGTAGGGAGGTAATTGGCAGAAGGCGGTCTCTCAAGTATCCAGATCCACTGCCATGTAGGGCTTTATGGGTGGTCAATAGCACCTTGAAGCGCATCCGGAGATCGACAGGTAGCCAGCGCAGCTCGCGGAGGATAGGTGTAATGCGGGTGAATCGGGGTGCACCCGCGATCACTCGCGCGGCTGCGTTCTGTACTAGCTGAAGTCGCCGGATGTTCCTCAAGGGCAGCCCCATGTAGAGCACATTGCAGTATTCCAGCCTAGAGATCACGAGGGCCCGAGTGACTGTTGTGAGAGCCTCCCGGTTCAGGTAGGGTCGCAACTGGCGCACCAGGCGTACCTGGGCGAATGCCCCCCTGGTCACAGCCGCTATATGATGGTCGAATGACAGCTGTGGATCCAGGAGGACTCCCAAGTTGCGAACCCTCTCTGAGGGGTGTAGAATTTGACCCCCCAGCCTGAGTGTTGGATTAATGGCCGAATTTTTGGGAGGAAAACACAACAGCCACTCGGTCTTTTCTGGGTTGAGCACAAGCTTGTTAATCCTCATCCAGTCCATGACGGCTTCGAGTCCCCGGTCCATTACGTCAACCGCTTCATTGATTTGGCACGGGGCGGACAGATACAATTGAGTATCGTCCGCATATTGATGGTATCTAATCCCGTGCCTACGGATGATCTCTCCCAGCGGTTTCATGTAAATGTTAAATAGTAGGGGGGATAAGACCGAACCCTGCGGCACCCCATATTTTAGGGGCCTTGGGGACGATCTCTGCCCTCCCACTAACACCGACTGCGACCTGTCCGAGAGGTAGGAGGAGAACCACCGTAACACGGTGCCTCCCACTCCCACCTCCCGCAGTCTTCGCAGAAGGATGCCATGGTCGATGGTATCGAAAGCCGCTGAGAGGTCGAGGAGGACCAGGATGGAGGGATGTCCTTCATCTCTGGCTCTCCAGAGATCATCCATCAATGCGACCAAGGCGGTTTCAGTGCTGTAACCGGGTCTGAAGCCTGACTGGAAGGGGTCTAGATAGTCTGCTTCCTCCAAGGACCGTTGGAGCTGGAAGGCCACCACCTTCTCAACAACCTTCCCCAGAAAGGGGAGGTTGGAGACCGGGCGGTAGTTATTAAGGACAGCTGGATCTAGGGATGACTTCTTCAGGAGGGGTCTCACCACCGCCGCCTTCAGTGCGGCGGGGAAGTTCCCCTCCCGAAGGGAGGCGGTTACAACCGCCTGGATCCAGCCTCGTGTCACCTCACTGCAGTTAGAAACCAGCCATGAGGGACACGGATCCAAAGCACAGGTGGAGGAACTCACAGCTCTCATGGCCTTGTCCACATCCCCGGGGGTAACCTCCTGAAACTCAACCCAGAGCTGTTGAACTTGGTCCCTCTGAGTCTCGGCTGGAACTGCAGATGTGGAGTCCAAGTCCGTCCGAAACCGAGCAATTTTGTCCGCTAAGAATTGGGCATATTCTTCAGCTCTGCCCTGCAAGGGTTCCCCCGCCTCCCTTTTATTCAACAGGGAGCGGGTTATCCTAAACAGGGCGGCTGGACGGGACTCAGCGGACGCAACCAGGGAGGCTATATGTGATCTTTTAGCTGCCCTAAGTGCCCTAGTATATTCCCTGGTGCAGGTGGTTACCATTGCTCGGTTCGATGCGGACTTATCGGACCTCCAACGGTGCTCTAGGCATCTCCTCCGGCGCTTCATCTCCCGGAGCTCCTCGGTGAACCAAGGTGGTCTCCGGGATCCGCTGCCTCGGAGGGGCCGCAGTGGCGCAATCCGGTCGAGGGCCTCTGACGCTGCCGAGTGCCACGCAGCAGACAGAGTCTCTACCGGACTGTGGGTGAGAGTATCAGGAATAACCCCAAGCTCTGTCTGGAACCTTACTGGCTCCATAAGACGCCTGGGGCGGAACCACCTGGTCGGTTCCTCCTCCCTACAGTGGGGGTTTGGCCTCCGGAAGTCGAGCCTCAGTAGGCAATGGTCTGACCACGACAGGGGTACGATGTCACTCCCCCTCAGACCAAGATCACACATCCACTGCTCCGAGAGAAATACAAGGTCAAGCATGTGTCCCGCCGAATGGGTTGGGCCTCGGATTACTTGAGTCAAGCCCATGGCTGTCATGGAAGCCATGAACTCCTGCGCCCCATCAGAGTTTTCACCGAGCGTCGGCAGATTAAAGTCCCCCAGGACCATCAGCCTAGGGAACTCAACTGCCAGCTCGGCTACTGACTCGAGGAGCGAGGGGAGGGCTGCTGCAACGCTGTTGGGAGGCAGGTACGTTAGCAGCAAACCCACTTGACCCTTGAGGTCCAACTTTAACAGCAAAGACTCACACCCGACAATCTCCGGAGCAGGGACCCTACGAGGAACTAACGACTCCCGGATAACAACGGCCACACCCCCACCCCTTCCCTGGGCTCTCGGCTGATGCAGCACCTGAAATCTATCTAGATTTCAGGTGCTGTATATCTAGAGCAGAACATTTTCCTCTATGGACAAAGTGCGGTTAATAGATTTACAGATTAACAGAGTTGGAAGGGAATTTGTAGGTCATTTATTCCAACACTCACCCACCCCAAGCAGGAGACTCTACACCATTTCTGACAAATGGCAGCCCAATCTCTTTTTGAAAGCCTCCAGTGGTGAAGCTCTTCTTATTTCTAGGTTGAATATCTCCTTGATCAGTTTCTATCCATTATTCCTTGTCTGGCCTTCAGGTCCTTTGGAAAATAGAGTGACCCCTTCTTCTCTGTGGCAGGTTCTCAAATATTGGAACACTGCTTTCATGTCTCCCCTGGTCCTTCTTGTCATTAGACTAGCCATGCCCTGTTCCTGTAACTTTTCTTCATATGTTTTAGTCTCCAGTCTACTAATCATCCTGGTTGTTCTTCTCTGCACTTTTTCTAGAGACTCAACATCTTTTCCATAGTGTGATGACCAAAACTGGATGCAGTACTCCAGGTGTGGTCTTGCTAAAGCTGTATAGAGTGGTATTAGTACCTCACTTGATCTTGATTGTATCCCTCTGTTAATGCAGTTTAGGATTGCATTGCCTTTTTGGCTGCTGCTGCAAATGCTGGCTCAGATTTAGCTGATTGCCCACTAAGACTCCAAGATCTCTCTCACAGTTACTTCTATTAAGCCTGGTTTTGCCCAGTGTATATGTGCACTTTGGGTTTTTCTTGCCTAAGTGTAAGACTTTTCTCTACATTCAATTTCATTTTGTTAGATAGACCTCAGTGTTCAAGTTTGTCAAGATCCATCTGGATCTTGAGCCTATCCAGTTTGAAGGTGTCGAGGAGGAGGGGGAGGAAGAGGAAGAGGAGGAGGAGAAGAAGGAGAAGGAGGAGGAGGAAGGGGTATTCAGACTTTTAAGACTTGTTGTCTCTGTTCCTTTTTTTGATTTACTTGAGAACAACACCAACACGCATTAATAGGGAGAGAGAACCACCCAATTATGTTGACTTTCTTGGCTTACTTCATTCTCTTAATAGGTGTTCCACAAAGAATATTTAAGCAGTATTTCTCCATTACCATTTCTGCTTGATAGAAAAAAAGAAGACCAGATTTATTAGTATTCTAGACAACTATTCAAGATGTCATGATGTGCAGTTACATTATTTTACACTCTAAAACAGTTGAAACCATTCTTCCACTCAATATAATAGCTCTGATCAAAATCCAAAGCAAATAATTCTGAGTTTGGAAAATAGGGTATGCAAACAGATAATCTGGATTTTTTTTAACATAGTAGTTTTAACCATATGCAATAGCAATTGCATCAGCGTTTGGAATGTAAAAAGATCACAAAAATGTTTCATTTTCTAGTTAGCCAAAATGCTGGACTTTAAAATCTTCAACATATAGTACGATGTCTAAACTTCATAAAGTGAAAAGTCTGACTACTTATGAAAAGAAAAAAAAGAAAAATCACTGTACATTTTATGAAATAGTAATCAAAATGTGATAACTAATTCACAATTAATTTGCTGCTAGCAGGACCTATATTTTAAGCTGTATGATTTCTGGATATTTATTTACCTGTGTCTCATTATATTCCATGTTCAGCATTGGTAAGCTTTAAAATTGGGAGATGTGATGCTACGAGGCATTAGTAGGCATGCTCTAGGCAACTTATCCTATCTGCTCCAAGTAGCTGAAGTAAAGCATAATTTAATCATGGATTTTATAGCCAAGGGGTAAACTCCATCGGGACCTGAGAACAGAAAAATGTGTACATAGAAGGCATTTTTAATATCAACAATAATCTTCAGCAGTTTTCCTTCTTATGGTTATAATTTTAGTCTATGTAATTCTTGTAATTTTAATTATTTCTATATTTATAATTGTCCTTGTATTTCTATTTTTATTGCTTGGTAAGCTACCTAGAGTCACTCTAGATAGAGAGATGGGTGGACTGTAAATTTAATAAATAAATAATGCCACTTCAATAGTTCCATATGCAATTATGATACTCATCTATCTTCTTGCCATGCAAAAGGCAAACTTGTTCTCTCACTTCTACCTAAAGAAATAATGGGATAGATAGAAGAGGGAGGATTCACTAGGGAATGACACTTCACGTGACACTAACAAGGTAAAAAGAAACAAATTACCAGAGTTGGATACACACATCTGAACTTTCTAAAGTAATTCAAATGGGAAACTGATTTGGTATTCATTCAACTAGTTTGCTCAAGCCTGCCTCCTTTTTAATAAGGCAATGTTCTACTAAATAAAACTATAGAAAGGTTGCTAAGACTATGCTCTACTAAGTGAAACAATAGAAATAGATTTGAGAGTAGGGCAGGGGGCTGTCACAATATGTAGGGGGCTATGTATTAGTCTGGCTGAGAAATTAGAACAGCTTTCCAAAACTTGGAACTTCACTAATCATTCAAACTCATCCAAGACAGCCATGCAAACTTGAAATAACCCAGAGGTAGAAGAATAAACTTTCTGTAGGAATTCACCTGAGAAATGAGCAGAGCTAATTGAGAGGAAAGGGCATGCTTGTGCATGTTCACCTAATTCCTAATATCCATGCCTACTAAAAATGGGTATTAAATCATTAAACAACACTGCATACACATATTTATTTAAAATTAATATTAATTAAACAGTATTAATATGAAAAAAATCTCTAACATGGGCTTGGATGTTTAATAAGCGTTATTCATGAATACTTTACTAGTTTTTAAGAAAATAGGTGGACCTTTCAAGACCATTATCAGGACAATTTTTGAACCATTTTCTACAGTTTCCTAGGAAAATGACTGGTTCCTTATCATTTTGTAAATACCGTTGGCTCAGACAAAGTTTCCTTGTCAGTCATCCAAGTCTTGAACTGGCCTATGAGCATTCCAGGAGAGCTGTCAACATCTAACCCAGGTTTCCTTGTGCTTTCAGTAGAGTTGATAAAATTTCATTGTATGTTTCTTTATTACTACTTCCAAGGTCTCAGCTGCTATATATCTTTGCTTTGTCTAGCCCAGTGCAGTATCACAGGCTCCCAGAGACTGAATATTAGCACCTGCTTTCTTGAGCAGTATCACTTTCTGGTAGAGTACCATAATTGCTTGGATTCTGTTAAAAACATCCTGGGTAGTTGTTATTATTGAGATAATATGAACACAATGGCACTCACTAGATATCCCACTGGCAGGGAAGAAAAGTACAGGTGACATCAGCCTTCCTTTCTGTCTTATATTTTTGTATACTTCCTTTCAAACTGAATGTTTACTTAAACTTCCACGTTATACATTTTTGTTCAGCTTGGGGAAAAAAACGTAGATTGATTCAGTACCTCCTTTTGAAACATTTTTTTGATTCCTTTATGCAAGATAAAGAAAATCTAGACTGGAAAAAAAAATGGCAACATTGTGCACAGAGTATGGGGTACTATCTACTGCACTTTCCTTTAATAAAAATATTGCCATTCATCCATGCTTTGTTTCCCTGGCCTGTAATTGGCTAACAACATTAAAAGCAGAACAAACAACATAAAGCTCTCCAATTTCTAAGATCAAAGTGAGATCTAAAAGGATTGTGTTCTTCGATGCAAAATCAAACACATTTAAAGCAGCAAATAATGTCCAAAGCAAAACTGCTCAAGGGCTCATGATGAAAGAGCATGGCTTCAGGTCTGTTCCACATAAGCTGTACTTTCATGTTAAATTTGGAACTGGAAGAAGAAGCAAACAGGAACAACTTTCAAAAGAACTGAGGGCTCCAGAACCATGAAATGGAATGGAACGGAACAGAACGGAATGGAACAGAACAGAATAATAAAGCTAGAAGGGACCTTGGAGGTTTTCTAGTCCAACCCCATGCTCAGGCAGGAAACCCTATATATATACTCAAGAAACAGGAAAACGTAGAAATGCAGAAGAGAAAAAAGTAAGAGAGATATAAAAAGAATGACTTCTGACCTTTTTTTTTGGTACAAGTAGGAATAAAGAAGATACGTCTTACTCCAAGGTTAATGTTTGTTTACATTATTTCCATATGTTTTATATGGTTTTAATTATGACCTCTCAACATCATTTTTTTATTTCTTTCAGTTTCTCACAAAAAAACCCCCAAAAATAGTTTCCAAGTAGAAAATAAGTCAAAGTTTTTTTTTCCTTTCATGAAGGCTGTCAACTTCACCATCTCCACCAAATCCACCAGCTTTACCACCTATTCTTCCACTGTAGGCATTTATAAGTCCTTTAAACTTTAAATATCATACATAAAAACAAAGCATCACAAGGTATCTCCATTTGTGCTCCATTAAGCCCCAAAGAAAAGCCTCTGGTTTAAACTGTGCATTCAGTTTTAAATTTTTCTGCAACGGGATACATACTTCATCCCATTATTTTCTAGCTTTGTTGCATGATTACCAAAGATGAAAAAAATACCTCCAGTTTGTTTCCATTGCCAACAAATATTTGAAATGTACATTTATGACAGTTTCTCTGGTGTCATTTTATTTTCAAAGAAATCCTGTACATCTTAACAGTAATATGATCATCATCCATCCCACAGATCACAATGATAAGAAAAATTGAAGCTCTGATTAAAAAAAAACAGACAAACTGCATTGTTTTAATTTTGTAATTTCTGGATTGCTAAGTAACCATGCAATTAATAGTTATATCTAAATTTTTGCTTTTCCACTTGTTCAGTATATACTATTGTATCATATGTCCCACCCTGAGAGGGCCAGGTTTAGGTCCCAAGCATTTGTCAATGTAATAAATCAATCAGGTTTTCTCTGAACTATTCTCAGTGAATTTTAATGAATTAGTAGTTGGCATGATCTTAAAATTTTTGCTGTCTGTCTATCACTGCCTGTCATGTTGATAAATAACACAATTAACTTTTCTGTTTTTAAAACAATAAATAATAAAAAGATATGATTAGTATAGTGTTAATGCAGAAATAATTCAAGACTTATCTCCCATATATACCTTGACATAAGCAAAGCAAAAAGGAAAGGAAAATAGAAGCATTGCCATAAATCTGAATTACTTTTTGAAAACAAATGAAATTGAATGCAATTATTGGTTCCAGAAACTTATTTTGAAAAGCCTGAACTTCTACTTTGTATATACAAATTTCACCAGAGGGGGAAAAGAAACCTCATAAATTTTCCATTTGTAATTGGAAAATATTCATAAGAGAGCATTCAATAATACAAAGCCAATGAACAATCATATGATATCATAAGTTTTTTTTAAAAAAAAATGAGAGAGACATTTTTACAGCATTAAATCCTATAAAAATTTACTATTCTCCAAATGAGAAAATAGAGGTAGTAGGGCATTTTTTTTGCCCCAACTTTGGTAGTTGGATGGGTTTTAAAAGGCAAATTATGTGTTTTACATCTTGATTAGCCTAAAAGCACCCATTGTAGTTCTTAACTCTTTCAAATTTTCAGATAATAGGCAGTTAGGTACTAGGGGCAAATAGATAGTTTATGCCTTCAAGGGCTTTTAAAACACAATTTTATTCTTCCACTTTGTCCATAATTCCATTCTTCCCAGACAGGCAAAAGTTTTTTAAAAATGCTCTCCTTATTTTGGTGATGACATGCTACTACAAGCTATGCTCCCTATGACTTTCAGAAATATTGGTTTCCAGTTTCAAACAAATGTAATCTTAAAAGGTCATTAAAGTGAATTTTGCAATTGGAAGTACATTGGCCAGCTTGAATGACCTAAAAAAATAAACTATCGAGCAAGGCTAAAGTTATGGTTTGGTTGGGAATAGGAAGACTAATTTGAATGGGAGATTATCATAGAGGAGTAGTATTGTAGAATAGAATTAGAAGTTGGAAAAAAAGGAAAAGAAAAAAAGTAACTATCCTTTTTCAAGAAGAGTGCATGGATGTATCCATGTAAGTCATTAAGAGTCAAAAGCAATCTATATAAATCATATAAATTCTTTTCCACTCTTGATAAGTGCCACTCCATTTTGAGTTATCTCTTTGGACTTAGTCCTGATGTTAAGCAATAGTTTTTGTAGTGAAAATAATACTTTTAACAAAAATATGAAATAAAATTATGTCAAATAACAACAATTGTATGCAACAGACAAAAGGGAAGAATCAGAAATTCTCAACTGCTATTTTTAAGGGGGGACAAGATAGGGAGGAAGTATTCATAATATTGTACTTAGTGTCCCAAAAACAATTGATACTATTGTTGACTTCTAAATTTTTGTCAATTTGTCAATTTATTTGCCAATCTCAGCATTGGTTATAGTATCTACAGTCCCTTCCAACTTTGTTATTCTATTCTATTTTCTTTTGTAATGCTGTCAGTAAACTAAGCAGTTTTCAGTGACGGCATATTATGTTCCAAGTAACAATCAGCCTGAATTGTAAAACCCATAAATTTTTTGCTCTGTCATTTTCAATTATTTTAACTATGATTTCATGCTTCTAGTACCGTCATTCTTATTGAGTGTCAATCCATATTTTTCCCCATAAATATCAGTGTGTTATTTTATCAAGTCGATCATGTCTTCTTTTTTTGGTTTGTGTGTGTGTGTGTGTGTGTGTGTGTGTGTGTGTGTGTGTGTGTGAGAGAGAGAGAGAGAGAGAGAGAGAGAGAGAGAGAGAGAGAGAGAGAGAGAGAGAGAGAGAGAGAGAGAGAGAGAGAGAGAATTCTTTTTTATTTTGCTGCATCAGGCTTATATATGGTCATTTTTTTATCCATATCTTGACACAATAGCATTTCTATTCAAACTACAGATACTTCTCAACTTACAACCATACTTAAGCCCGGATTTCCACCTTGGTATTCAATATGACCCTCCATTAGAGGTTCCAGGGCTTTGGGGGGCACTACTTTTAGTGTGGATTGTCTTTTTCTATCTCCTTATAAGTCTCCATAATTTTCTCTTTTAATTCTGCTTATTGAGAGTTATGTGTGTGCATGTGTGTGTCAGTTCATAGATTATTTCAGCACTAGCCTGTACTGATTCTGTTGTTATTACTTCTTCTAAATTATTATTTCTGTAGTTCATATCAGCTGTTTTATTTATATTTCTAATTGCTATTATTACAGTTTCTACTATTATTTTTGGGTCTTCCCCCTCCAAATCTCTCCCACCTATTATGGACTTTCCATTAAAATTATGTTGTTGCTGTTGTTGCTGTTAGTATTAAAAAATGAGATGAGAAGACTAGTTAGAAAGCTAATGAATGGATTCCTACCCTCTTAGAGGTATCAGTATTAATAGTTCTATCAAACTCTTAACTAATGAACTGAATTAATAGAACCAACAATATGAAATATGCAGCGTAAAAGTAGGCTCAGGTTTGCTCAATAGGAGAACAAGTTTATGCAATCAAAATCCAGAAAAGCAGAAAGTTTCACTGCACAGATAAGAAAGAAAAGTTTGACTCAAGAAGACCCAGAAATACTCATAGACTTGATAAACCATTTCCCTCCATAAAGGCTCAAGAAATACATGGAGGAAGATGGATGACAAATTTCAATATTTTTCAGCGATTGATTTTTACAGACGAGGTGGCAGAACACTGAGTGGAACATAGAGGAGTTTTGTTTTCTTGGGCATTCAGATATGAAATAAAAAAGAGACTGCTGATGCTGAAGAAGCAATAGTTGATTATTTGCTTTTCAGAGTCAAGTCAGAAAAAAAACACGTTTTCTGTATGGATAATTCTTTGTTCCAACTATTTTCAAATATCTTTGTATGAAAGTCCTTCAATTAACAAAAAAACCTTGTTCCAAATTACTTTGCCTGCCCATAAAAAGAACAGGAAATATTTTTTTTTAAATGTGAAGGGCTCAGCCCTACCAACAGACAACAGATTGTGATCATAAAAGAAAGGGATTAAAATAATTTCTGCCAAAGTAATTTGCCTGACTTTCTTCAGGGAGAATTATCCTCTGACCCAAAGTAAAATGCCATGGGAATAGCTCGGCTAATATCACACTTAAACCAACCTGTAAGTAATATGAAAGCCTACTGTATTTTCAGAGTAAAAGACACATCATTTCCCCAAAAATGAGAGTGAAAATCTGAGTTTGACTTATACTCTGAATGTAGCCCCACCCACCCACTGTCACCCTCTGAGCATCACATTTTTGGGTGGTTTCAGATAGCCGTCAAGCAGTCTTTGCAGGTCAGCTGACAAGGGAACGATCCGTGCTGTGTTCCAGCCAGGAAACTTCATAATAAGAAGAGTAGGGGAGAAACCCCTCCTGCTGCAAAGCCTGCACTCGGCAACAGGAGCTGAAGCAGCCTTCCACACACCAGGTTTTTGAATTGGCAAGGAAAGTGTTTTTGGGAATCAGCACCACAATTCCCTCTCCAATTCCACAAATGGTGCATGCAGATGGTGGCGGATATGAAACGAAGGCATTTCAGGTGGCGGATCTGGCTAGGAGGAAAAGAAAGTGAGTCTGCAGTGCCCGCCGCATGCAACATTTGTGGAATCAGAGAGGGAATCATAGCGCTGCCGCCCGAAAACACTTTCCTTTCTGATTCAAAAACCCTGGCATGCGGAAGGCTGCTTCAGCTCCTGGGTTTGTTTTAAATGGATAAAAAGCTCCTTATCAAAAGCTGAGTAGAAGTGAGGATCCCCACTACTTGGAACCACCCAAAAATGCAAGGCACAGAGGCAGCGATGGTCTGTGGCAATCCCTACAGCCTGGAACAGCTGATTGGAGGTATTCCACCTGCCAATCAGCTGCTTCTGCTGAATCAGGCTACAATAACATGCTGAAACTAACCAGGCTATTTGCTGCAAGGATGCGATGGATGCTGGTAGCCAGAGGCAGAAAGTTTTTTTCTTCTTTCACTCTCCCAAAATTAATGTGTGTCTTATACTCCGGTGCATCTTATAATCCAAAAGATATGGTATTTCACTTCTAGTGCTTTTAACAAATATTTTTAATGAACATAAGAGAACAATGCCCTACGGATACAGTCCTTTGTAATTTATAAACTTAGTCTTCTGTAAATTGGCCTCCAGAGCGGTATGTCTTCTAAAGCTGTAACCATTGAAATTAAATTAGAAGATTGTTCGAAGTTCATCCATCCAACATGGTTCATATTGTTATAAAATAAAATGAAAATAAGGATAAATATTCATGTTAAACACTCAGGAAAGAAACTGATTTTTTTAAAAGAACAAAAATAATATTTTCATTTCTCCTTCTTTCTGTATGTTTGCACCTTATATGTAAGCATTATGATTTTCAGACTTTTGACAGACTTTGAAAAAAAATAAATAACCAGAAATCAGCAACTCAATCTTTTAATATCTTGTCTACATCCAATTGTAACTACAAGTGAAAAAAAGGAGACTGGAATTGAAAAACAAGACAGATGTTTGTGTTGAAACAGTTGTATTGCTGAAGGCAGCATTTAAATTATAATACTTTGATATTTTAATTATTTATTATTTTAAATTATGTGTCTTCTAACATCAAAGAGACAAGTAACCTATAATTTATTTTTCATTCAGTGTGGAAAGGGGTCTTTTTTGTAGTGCCTTTCGCTGCTATGTACAGAATTCTGTTTTGATGTAAAACATTAACTGGTGCTATGAATAAAAAGCAAGAGTAACATTCACTTGACAACTTGATTCTTCTAGCTTTATTTATGTAAAAAACAGAAACTGACAACCCACCAAAAGGCAAGACTTTAATTCATCCATCCATTCTAATAAGTTCGCAAAATCACTGAACACAAAGAATGCAATGTAAAATCTTTTGTCATTGCCTGACCTAATATGTCACTTGAACATGAGTGACAAGGAGTTACACACATGTAATTGTCTGTGTGTGTGTATGTGTGTGTGTATATATATATATATATATATATATATATATATATATATATATATATATATATATATATATATATATATATATATATATATATATATATATATATATGTAGGTCTCTAGTTGTTCGGGTTTTCTCCCGCGTAGAATTGGATATGTCTTTGCGACGTTTCGACGAAGTCACATTCGTCATCTTCAGGCTGCTGCTGACTACTTCAGGTTTGGTGTTTCCAGGAGTAGTGTGGAATCTTGGCTGTTTGTCCCTTATAACTGCTGGTAGGGGATTAAATTTTAACTGCCAGTAGGGGATTAAGTTTTAACTGCCAGTAGGGGATTAAAACTGATTGAATGGGGGCTTGGGTGTGTCTTGATTAGGTGGAAGTGTGTCAATATTTGGTGGAAGGGTGTTCTGTTCTGATTGTTTGGGAGGTTGTGTTTCCTGTGAGGGTGGGAGGGGTTTTGAAGAGGCTGATTGTGCTTTAGCAGTTTGGCTTCTGGTTCTGGGTCGTGCCTCCTCATCAGTTTGTGTTTTTGGTTGTTTTCTTTGTGGATGTTTTTTGGTAGTATTCTGTGTGGCTATTGTGAGTGTGGGCCTGGTCTCATTCTTCATGTTTGGGATTCGTTTGTTAATGAGGGCGGGTTTCCAAAGGGCTGGCAGGCGGGAGGTGTCGTCACGCCTGTTCATGCTATGTGGGTGTTTTTCTATTTCGATTGCTTCCCTGATTATACGGTTGTTGAAGTGTTCGGCCTTGGCGATGGTTCTTGTCTTATTGAAGTCAATTTTATGTCCTGTGGCTTTGAGGTGTTGGACCAGGGAAGAAGTTGGTTCTTCTTTTTTGATTGCATTTTTGTGTTCTTCAATGCGTGCACTTATTCTTCTGTTGGTCTGTCCGATGTATGTGGCGGGGCAAGTAGTGCATGGGATTTCATATACTCCTTGATTTTCTAATTCAATTTTGTCTTTGGGGTTTCTTAGGATGGTGGATATTTTCCGGTCTGTGCAGAATGCTGTCTTGATGTTGTGTTTGCGGAGGATTTTGCTGATTTTGTCTGTGGTGCCTTTTATGTATGGGAGGAGGGCTTTTCCATTTTCTTGTTCTCTGTCCTGGACTTTAGTGGGGGTTTCTTTTTGGATTAGGTTGGTGATCTTATTTCTTTGGAATCCATTGGATGTCAGTACGTTGGTGAGAGTGTGTAGTTCGGTTTTTAGGTGTTGTTCATCAGCTAGGCGTTTTGTTCTGGAGATGAGTGTCTTGGCTACGGAATTGATCTGGGCTGGGTGGTGGTGTGAGAGTGCGTGCAGATAGCGGTTAGTGTGTGTTTTCTTCTGGTAGATGGTGTGTCCTAGGGAGCCGTTAGATTTCCTGTAGACTAAGACGTCCAGGAAGGGGAGTTGGTTGTTTATTTCTGTTTCCATGGTGAACTGTATTTTGGGGTGTAGGCTGTTGAGGTGTGTAAGGAAGATGTCCAGTTGTTCTTTCCCATGTGGCCAGATTATGAAAGTGTCGTCTACATATCTGAGCCAGAGTTTAGGTTTGTGATCAGATTTTTCCAGGGCTTGGGTTTCAAAGTTTGAAACCCAAGCCCTGGAAAAATCTGATCACAAACCTAAACTCTGGCTCAGATATGTAGACGACACTTTCATAATCTGGCCACATGGGAAAGAACAACTGGACATCTTCCTTACACACCTCAACAGCCTACACCCCAAAATACAGTTCACCATGGAAACAGAAATAAACAACCAACTCCCCTTCCTGGACGTCTTAGTCTACAGGAAATCTAACGGCTCCCTAGGACACACCATCTACCAGAAGAAAACACACACTAACCGCTATCTGCACGCACTCTCACACCACCACCCAGCCCAGATCAATTCCGTAGCCAAGACACTCATCTCCAGAACAAAACGCCTAGCTGATGAACAACACCTAAAAACCGAACTACACACTCTCACCAACGTACTGACATCCAATGGATTCCAAAGAAATAAGATCACCAACCTAATCCAAAAAGAAACCCCCACTAAAGTCCAGGACAGAGAACAAGAAAATGGAAAAGCCCTCCTCCCATACATAAAAGGCACCACAGACAAAATCAGCAAAATCCTCCGCAAACACAACATCAAGACAGCATTCTGCACAGACCGGAAAATATCCACCATCCTAAGAAACCCCAAAGACAAAATTGAATTAGAAAATCAAGGAGTATATGAAATCCCATGCACTACTTGCCCCGCCACATACATCGGACAGACCAACAGAAGAATAAGTGCACGCATTGAAGAACACAAAAATGCAATCAAAAAAGAAGAACCAACTTCTTCCCTGGTCCAACACCTCAAAGCCACAGGACATAAAATTGACTTCAATAAGACAAGAACCATCGCCAAGGCCGAACACTTCAACAACCGTATAATCAGGGAAGCAATCGAAATAGAAAAACACCCACATAGCATGAACAGGCGTGACGACACCTCCCGCCTGCCAGCCCTTTGGAAACCCGCCCTCATTAACAAACGAATCCCAAACATGAAGAATGAGACCAGGCCCACACTCACAATAGCCACACAGAATACTACCAAAAAACATCCACAAAGAAAACAACCAAAAACACAAACTGATGAGGAGGCACGACCCAGAACCAGAAGCCAAACTGCTAAAGCACAATCAGCCTCTTCAAAACCCCTCCCACCCTCACAGGAAACACAACCTCCCAAACAATCAGAACAGAACACCCTTCCACCAAATATTGACACACTTCCACCTAATCAAGACACACCCAAGCCCCCATTCAATCAGTTTTAATCCCCTACTGGCAGTTAAAACTTAATCCCCTACTGGCAGTTAAAATTTAATCCCCTACCAGCAGTTATAAGGGACAAACAGCCAAGATTCCACACTACTCCTGGAAACACCAAACCTGAAGTAGTCAGCAGCAGCCTGAAGATGACGAATGTGACTTCGTCGAAACGTCGCAAAGACATATCCAATTCTACGCGGGAGAAAACCCGAACAACTAGAGACCTACATACTAACACCCGCGAAAACCTCAGAAAACATATATATATATATATATATATATATATATATATATATATATATATATATATATATATATATATATATATATATATATATATATATGTTTATGATTATAATACATTGTTATGTTGCTTTTCTCCTTTTTTAGGTGTTTGTTAAAGTTTCATAAGCAAAACAGTATAATAGAATGAGCATTTCCACCTATGACTGAATGCTGAATGCTGTCCTTCATATCCTAGGCACATGGACAATAAGATTGTGTGAATGTCTTTTTCATAAGCTATTAATTTAGCTTAGTGGAAGACATTTTATGAAATGCAATAGTATTTGTTCAGCTGAAATTAATGTACTGATCTGTATAATGTAAGGAGAGGACAAGTACCTGAATGATGACAAAGGGAAATTAAAAGATTTTGCAGAGCAAAGCCAATACCTTATTAGATACAATTGCAAGTGTTGGGCAGAGACTGCCCAATTTTCTGAAACCTGATTGTGATGTTTTGGATGATGTTCACCCTGATTTACGCATGTGCGCTGGGAGAACCAGTGGCAACAAATTGTGAAACCCATCACTGCTGCCAACACAACAAAGTGACTCCACCAAGTGATAGCCATACATCACTTGTGTAATGTATGCACACACAACTGTTTTAGTTTAGTATTCCCTGATAAGATGCCATCAGCAAGACACCTAGTAATTCAGTATCATCATCACCAGTATACTCAGGCAAAAAAAGGGAAGGGAAGGGAAAAAAGGAAAGGAAAGGGGAAGAGAAAAGGGAAGGGATAATAATATAAAGTATTGTGTATTAATATAAATATTCACAATAGCATTAGCAGTGATTCTGGGGTCTTTTGTAGTGCCAGGAATGATTGAGAAACTTCTCGTATACACATTAGAAGACAGAATTATTTCCCTGATACAGTGTAAGGAGATTAAATAAATAGGTATAAAATCTTTTCAATCATTGTGGCTGCATTAGATTTATTTTTCTCATTTCTTTAATAAATCCTTTAAGTATGCATTCAGTCTCTCAATGATTTCTGACAAAGCTTGGACACTGAGATTGGGAATCGCCTTAATTTAAAGTTCCAGTAATGAATATTTAGGTGTCTTATCAGTGTTGCAGGATTGGTAGATGCTTGGTGCATTGTGTCAGTTCTTATTAAGAGTATTTGAGAGAGAAAAACATTTATAAGTAGTTTTGCAAGTTACCCAGGTTTTATTTCCTCTCATAGAAGATTAGAGATTTACATATTTGGTGAATGATGAATGAGGAAAGTGTATTTTATAAATATAGAACCATCAGACCACTAACGTAATAACGGGATTTTCTGTTACCTTTTTTCCCCCTCCTGCTCAAAGCAACTAGTGGATATTAATGGAACAATATACTAGGAAGAAAACACAATCTGTCCATAAATATTCAATCTTTTTTTATCTAATGCAGCTCACTAACATCAACCATAAGAGTCACCTTGCCACCTTGCCCTTCAGACAGTCATATTTCAATTTCCCCTTTCAGATATGTATTTAACCTTCTGAATCTCTCAAGCTATCAGCATTGAGTGTATAAAGTCACAAATGAAAGAAGGATGCCTTATTTAGACAAGCCTAGTTACAAACTATTTAGGAGTTTGAGGGCAAACACAAGTATTTTATACTGAGAAATAGCCTCATCCAAGCTAGCTCTGAATAAACTGGTGCAATTGCTTTAGCTATTTCTTCTTGGTAGAGCCAGGAACAGATAGCCACTTTGATGTAGTGGTTAAGGCAGCAGCCTAAAAACCAGGAGCTCATGAGTTGTATTCCCAATTTAGTCACCTTTGGCCAGTCTTACTCTCTTAGCTCTAGGAACCAGGAAATGGCACCCCACTTCTGAAATCTTGCCAAGAAAATTTCAGGGACTAGTCCAGGAAGTTGTTAAGAGTCAACATTCACTTAAAGGCAGAACAATAGAGTCAGAATTCAATTTCAAAGGAAAAGTATAAAAAGTAAGAAAAATGACTTTGGAGGAATTATGCCCATTTTCAACTTTTACCACAAATGTTACCATTCACTTGAAGGAAGATCTTTCAAACTATTTTCAAGAGCATGGTTGTTTTTTAGATGACAATTAAATTCCACCTCTTCCCCAATGGAACTAAAACAAAGAAAACCAGAGAATGGAATGGAATTGGGAAGGGGGAAGGAAAGGAAAGATGAAAGGAAATGGAAGGGAAGAGAGGAAAGGAAAGGTCAAATATGGAACAAGAAAATAAGACTGATTACATATAAAATAGGTTGCTTTTAGACTAAATACAATATTATCTATTTCTGTCTTTCAGAAAAAAGTTGTTGGTTTGTACTTGTAACCTGGCAGTACAGATATGTCCTGAGATTTAAGTCGTTACTTGATGGTGATATTTCTTGGAATTTGGGGCCAGGCACTAACTCTTGTCCAGCCTTCCACATAGAATAGTAGAATAGGTTAGTATTATGAAGTGCAAAGAGAATTCCATGTGCCACTCTTATTCTAGAGCAGTAGTTTCCACCTTTCCTAACTTTAAAATGTATGGAGTTCAACACTCTGAATTTTCATCATTGGCCAAACTGGCTGGGGAAGTCTATGGGTTAAAGTTCACATATCCGGAAGCTGCCAACATTGGAAAACTCTTTTCTATAGGAAAGATTGGATATAACCATCAGAATGTCAAGATAAGGATAGGATCAATTCAGTTATCTGGATCTTGGTTATAACTGAATGCTGTAATGATTTTATATCACATGCACCCTAATTCCCTGTCTCTAAAATATATACTAACAGTGTTCTCTAACTATAATTCTAAAAATATCACTAACCATCATTTAGAGGATTAGGAATGCCAAGGAATATTCTTAAATAAAAGTAAAAATGCTTATAAATTCAATTGAATCAAAAAGCAAAATGGTGGACAGATTTGTTTATATTAGCTTCTCTCTCTCTCTCCCTCATTCCTCGCCCCCCCTCTCTGTGTATCTCTGTGTGTGTTTCTATATTTTTATGCAAATGTGATTGATTAAAAAGTCTTTTAAGTCAGAGTTTATACAGACTTATTACTAGTCTGCGATAAAATCATAAATTCAGAAATAAGAGCCCAAAGAAAGATTTTTTTTTTGAGTTTGGTTACTTTCACATTCTTTTGTGATTTGTATCCTCACTCCAAGAATATTTTAGAGTCTGAATTTACTAGCAGTTATGTTTGCTGAATAACACATTTTGAGCTAATGCTAGACAAAATGCTCAGAAAGCAAAATCTAAACTCACCAATAGGAGGTTCCGTCTCACTGCTTTGTGGACATTTCTGGGGATTAGAAAAACAATGTTGCTCTGCAGAAAGTTCCATTCATTATACAGCCTTATTCAGATGGGAATCCAGCAAAGGATCAAGGCAATCAATGGTTCTCTCCCTCTTCCTTCCTTCCTTCCTTCCTTCCTTCCTTCCTTCCTTCCTTCCTTCCTTCCTTCCTTCCTCTTTCTGTCTGTCTGTCTTTCTTTCTATTTCACCTTTATTACTATTTTTAAATAAATAATTTAAGGTGGCAAACATAGTAATAGCACTTAGACTTATATCCTGCTCCACAGTATTTTACAGCACTCTCTGGGCAGTTTGCAAAAAGAGCAAGTTGCCCTAACAATCTGAGTCTTCATTTTATTGACTTTGGAAGGTTGGAAGGCTGGATTAATCTTGAACCAGTCAAGATTGAGCTCCTAGCTATGGGCAGAGATAGTCTGCAATATTACATAGTTCAATATGCATTTCAACATACCTAATATTCCTCCATTCTCCTATTTTCTTCAAAAAAGAACCCTTTGAGGTGAGTTGGGCTAAGAAACAGTGACTGAGCCAAAGTTACCCAGCCACTTTTCCTGCTTAATATGGGATTAGAACACACAGTCTCCTGATTTCTAGTGGGATGCCTTAACTACTAGACCAAACTGGCTCTTGATGATGCAGATATTCTTCTTAGATCAGATGTTTTGATGCCGTTACCTAATTATGTCATTTGTGTGAAGTTATAAGAATGTAGCTTGTTATATGTATGCCACTGTACTCAAACTTATCCTCTACATGTATTTAGGCTAAACTTCTTGAATTCCTTGTCATTAGTCCCAACATATCTGTCAAGCAGCAGTAAAACTCTATTTAAGTAATGCACTCTAATATATGTTGTCCAAATGAAATTAACACTGCTTTGTACGGTAATTTTCCTGCATCACTGCAAAGTAATTATGGAGAAACATCCTTTTATGTGAGCATCTTATTTTACATATAAAAATAATGCTCATTGGGGAAATACAGAGGGGGGGAAGCAATAATTCCACAATATTCTAAATAAAATCAGTACAATTATTTTAAACTGGATACCTATCTTCCTAAATAGTATCTTGAATTTCAACACATGTTCAAGATTCATTGGACAGAATATAGCTGGAGAGATATGATCAGAGACATGATTCTGCTTGAATGTTGATAGGAATATATTTATTTTTCTTTTGAATACTTATTCTCAGAACGTGCAAGGTAAATTAGAGCTACCTCTTTAAAAAGACTAGGTTTTATCTTATTTCATCAAGGCTTTATGTAATAGGTCTTGCTTAGCACCTGCTCTTCCTCTGGATGATCTTCTGCTCAATGGTAATCCATTATAAGGGGGCTATGAGATCTTTCTTCAGAAATGATAACTGGAAACTATCATTAGAAAGTACCATCATCACTGATGTCTAGTTATTGTCCAGAATTTGCAGCCCAGACATTGACAGCTAAAACCAAGAGCATTTCAGATTGCACCATATAACCAGAGAAGTTTGCTAAAGGCCCTTTGAAGAAATCTATTTACCATTATATCACTCTCTCCATCCACTGCTTCTGGAAGAAAGATGCTTTAGTTTTTTTCCTTTCAATTATTCCACAATGCTTCCTTCCGTTGAATTGTTCCACCAAATTCCAACTTAGGAAGTGCAGATTTATCAGGTTATAATCATTCAGCTGATACATTTTAAAACCGAAGGTAAAATTAATGGATGCTTTCAGTTGTGCTACTAATGCATTGTCACCCAAACTGATAGCAGCTGTTATTTGAGGAGGAAAGAAGAAACATGAATATTTACAGTTATCTATCAGTCATGTATGACTGTGCCTTTTCTGTTAGGCAATGTTTAGTAGTGTCTGTGACTGAAAGAATTAGTATCTTTCCTCTTGTGTCTTTTTGCTTTAAAACATCAAAATCAAGCAGGGATTTCTCAGCAGTTGTCTTAAGAATATTTCTTGGAAAGAGTGCTAAGAATAAAATTGATACAGAAGTGATCTATGTTATCATTAGCTAAGGCATATTCATATGTTAACAAATAAGGAAAGATGGTAGATATGTATTGCCTGCTTCCTAGGGCTGAGAGAGAAAAAGAATGGCCCAAAGTCTTAAGAATATACAATATTGAAAAAAAGAGAGAAAATTTAATGATATAAATTTTATTCAAATACTAGAGCAGTGATGCACAGAATTTTGCAGTTCCGTGTCCTAAGGTGATACATCTGGCAGGACCCAAAAGATGGGCCTTCTCCCTGGCAGCTTTTTCCCTCTGGAACATCTTCCCTTTAGAGATTAGACTGGGCCCCCACTCTGACACTCTTTCAGAAGGCCCTGAAGACATGGTTCTGCCAGATAGCTTGGGTAACCCAGAGCAGGATGGACCCCATTAAATGGCTGGTATGAGTGAATGCTGGGATTGGGTGGGATTATTATTTTCTTTATTTTATGCTGTGTTTTACTTGCTGTTAGCTGCCATAAGTCACTGTGAGCAAATAGGTGGCAATATACATTTTCAAAATAAATAAATATTCATATCTAGTATTTGTCTGTGTGTCTCTTTGTATATAGTGAGGTTTTATTAATAAAGCTTTTTCTCTAAGAGAAAATCTATTGATGAAGTCACTAAGGGTCAATATCAAATTGATGGCACATAATCAAGTTTAAGTAATAGGATTGCTAATATATTCATATACAATATTCATAACAATAAAAAATGCCATTTTATTACTTCTCTCTAAGTTTTGTTAAGGGGCACGGTGGCTCAGTGGCTAAGACGCTGAGCTTGTTGATCAGAAAAGCAGACAGTTTGGGTTCAAATCCCTAGCACCGCATAACAGAGTGAGATCCCATTACTTGTTCCGGCTTCTGCCAACCTAGCAGTTCGAAAGCATGTAAAAATGCAAGTAGAAAAATATTGACCACTTTGGTGGAAGGTAACAGTGTTCCATGTGCCTTCAGCGTTTAGCCATGCTGGCCACATGACCATGGAGACGTCTTTGGACAGTGCTGGCTCTTCGGCTTTAAAATAAAGATGAGCACCACCCCCTAGAGTCGGGAATGAATAGCACATATGTGCGAGAGGAACCTTTAACTTACCTAAGTTTTGCTACTGTAATAGATACGCTATTTTTAGACACTGTCAGCATACAACATTAGTGTTTAAAGCATTGATTGTATTGCACTGAGCAATTATCCCTTTGGCAGCTGCCTGTTTTTGTTCTTTCATTTGTTTTAATTGTGTTACCCAAGAATTACCAAGAATAAATCAATAATATGGTTACCATTATCTGCATAGGAAATATTTTAAGTCCTTTTAATTTGGCCTGTTGGTCAGGTATATGGAAACACATAGCTATTCATTTTGTTCAGTCTTCTTGAAATTAATGGAAGTTGATTCAAGTGGGCCTCCTTCAGATCATTCTTTTTTTTTAAAGAGGACATTTCTAAATCACATTTTTTTGTTCTAAGCAAGGCCTTTCCTCCCAAAGCAGTTTACACAATAACTCCATTAAACAATTGACAACATTATAAAGGCTTTTTAAAATAAAGATTAAAAGAAAAGAAAAAAACCCTTAAAAGTAAAGCAAGTGAAGGAAATAAACCTTGAATATTCCAATTATTCCGAGATGAAACAAGTGGTGTTTTTGAAGTTGTTGTTACTGCTGGCTAAAAGTCATTATGAATAACTTTAGTCTAATTTGTTCAGAAAAGAATTAAATATGCAGATTGCACTATGAGAATGGCCTAGGCTTGAGTTTGGTTTGAATGAGGAACATAATATAGAACATCTGAAGCTGATCCAAGATGTTTCTGTCTGCAATACAGTATACAAGAACAATTCCCACCTAAAATTTGATGCATCTTACAACCTAAATTTATTTTGGCACCAATCACATAAAATTACACATACAGTATGTGTCTCCCTTCCTTTTTTATATTATGTCTAATAAGTTGCAGATTTATCATCTCATCGAGGGGAAAGGGGGAAGAAGGAAGGAAATAATTTGAATCTGTTCAACCTACATTTGCATAGCCTATATTTTCCTTTCCTTTACATCAGTCTAGCTACAGGTAGTCCATGATTTATGACCTCAATTGAGCCTAAGATTTCTGTTGCTAAGTGAGATATTTGTTATGTGAAATTTGCACCATTTTATCACCTTTCATGTTACTGCTATTAATTGAATCACCATGGTTAAGTTAGTAACATGGTTGTTAAGTGAATATGGCTTCCCCATTGACTTTGCTTCTCAGAAGGTTGCAAAAGGTGATTCCATAACACAAGGACATTGCAATCAACATAAATATGAATCAGTTTCCAAGCATCTGAATTTTGATCACATGACCAGGGGGGGGGGGTGCTGCAGCAATGGTTGTAAGTGTGAAAAATGGTCATAAGCTCTATTTTATTATTTGCTTTTAAACAGTAACCATTGTGTGAGGTTCGTCCTCTCATCTCCTCAAGGTTACATTTCCCTTACATTGTTGAGGTCCTCAATTCTGATTTTCTTGCAGGCTTCACGTTGCTTGATGACAACTACTTTTATCTCATCCAACGATCTACCCTGTTTCTTCCTTTTATTTTTAAATCGCTGTAGCCTCTTTTCCTCTCTTTCATACTTTCAACCTTAGGCACCTAAATTCTTTCACCTGAATTCTTTCTTTCCTTCTTATTGTAAATTCTGATTACTTTGCATTCACCCTTCCCAGTTTATTAAAAACCCTTAGATTATAATTAGATTTTGCATTTATATCTTGAAATTTCTCTTGCCGGTTTTACTCAATGTACTTGATAGTTGGAACAATTAATCAGTGGAACAGCTTACCCTCAGAAGTTGTGGATGCACCATTACTGGAGATTTTTAATAAAAATATTTGTCTACAATGGTATATGGTCTCCTGCTTGAGCAGAGGTTTGGGCTACAAACGTACCTTCCAATACTTTATTCTGTTATTCTAGCTTGACAAAATACACCTAAATCTTGAAAGACCCCTAATGCTATCCTTCTACATTAGTGATATCTGGGAATTTTATAATTACATTTTCTAATCCCTCATGCTGAAACATGAACAGCACAAGTGGTCATAAAATCCTGTTAGCAACTCACTCAACTCTTCTTTGGCTTGATGTGAAGTTTTTGATATATACCAATTGGATAAGATTGTTTAAACAGTTATAATAGTAGAATAGGCCAGTCTGCTTTTGTTAGCTTCTTTACCAGGATCTCATGGAGACTTTATGGAAGTTAAGATATGCACTAGATTCTTATGGTCCATAAAACAAGTAATTCTATATTAACAGGGAGATCAGATGGTTTTAACATGATTTATTCCTGGTGAACCATACTAAGTTATTTTCTGTTCAGTCTTTTCTAAGTCCATAAGCTAATATTTTTGCTTCATTTGAGAGAAATGCTCTTCTCGGAGTCTTTCACTATGTATAATTGCTAAGGTCAACATCTGAAAATGTTGCTAATGAATCTTAGCCAGCCAAACAGGGAAAAAGGAAGCAACAAGAAAGGTAATCTTTCCCAGTTCTTGACAGGATTTTTCCCCCCTATTCAGAACTGGGACTGAGATTCTAAGAAACCTGAGAATGTGCAGTGTTAATATTTCTGCCAGAATGAAAATACCATTGGGAGGAATTAAGCATAGTACAATCTGAAAGGGCTATTTTTTAAAATTAAATTTATATGTCACCCATGTCATTTTGAAAAGCAACTCTAGCCAGTTATAGTATGAAGCACCATCCTATTTTATGCAATATCTCTAGGAGCCTAATCATAATATAGTCCAGAACAGAATCAATATACTTTTTCTTTGAAAAATATAACGAGTAATGAAATACTGCATGTCCACAGAGTGACAAAAAATTAATTTGCTGACACATAGTGAATGCCCTTATTATCTTGACTTTTAACAAACAAACAAACAAAAGCCCTGCTTGTCTCTGCATGAATAAAACTTATTGACAGCTATATAATTTTATGGTCCATAAAAGCTTCTTTCACTATGTATAATTGCTAAGTGTTTCATATAGTGATTATTAATAGCAAGAAAATTGTCAGAAGTGGCCTTTTATCACTTCATTCGTGAATGCTGATGTCATAACAAATAAATTTCCCTTAAAGTGCCAGGCTGCTCGTTGAAATTTTTGCTATGGCTACAACGTAGTGACCTGCATTTTGCAGCTGCTAAGTGCATATGAACAGTACCTATCCCATCCATTATCATTAACATTTTTGGAACCAATTCTGAAATAGAAACAAAAGCAGATTATTTTTTTTGTATTGCAGATTTATTTTGAAATTACATACTCTGGTTTCTCTTTAGAAAGTATAAATCTTTCGCCTTATTTTGAAATTACAAGAAGTTTCAGCCCACCCTGAGCAATGGGTGGTACTATTATGTGGTGGGTTTTTGTTTTTTTTTACATAAATTAATTTATCCTATTTTGTGGAGGGAGGGGGGAAACTGGAGAAAGGAATGTTAGATACATTGAGCTACTGAATGAAATGTGGGGTACGCATCTAACAAGTGAAATAAATAATAAATAAATCATTTTAAAGGATCGAGGCAGGAACGACGCGAGAGCCAGGACCTCACAACAAGAAAAGTTTATTCCAAAAGCAGGAGCTGATGGTGATTCAAATGTAACAATTTCACGCCAAGGTATTTATACTTGCTTAGTTAAACAGGGGAACCAATGGGAGGCCGGGTAGCGTCTAGCAACTGCTGACGCAGTATCCTGGCCAATCAGGTTGGCTCGGCTGGCTAGCAACAGGCTATGCTGCGCCTCAGCCAATCAGGGCGCAGCCTAGACTGTTGCTGGCCTCCCGGTTGTAAGTGGAAGGATTTTATGAATCCTCAACAATCATGTTAGCAAAAAACTGCTTTTAGGAAAAATATGGAAATGCATGTATCAAGAATTGTAACTGACAAAAGCATCTTGAAGATACTTCAATCACCAATTTATATCTATGGGGAAATTAATAGAAATTAACACTTATTGATTTATATGTTTTTGTTTGAAATAGTGAGATGATGTGAAAACAAGGATTTAGCCTGTCTTCAGGGTTAAGTACAATATCTTCAGTATGAGGGGTCCTTGGTGTTCTCTGAGCTTGTTCGTTTTGTTGGAAATGTTTCATTACCCAAACTAGGTAACATCACCTGGACTAGGACTGATGATGTTACCTAGACTAGAGTAATGAAATGTCTGCAAGAAAGCAATCAAGCTCAGAGAGCACCAAGGCAGTGGTGAAATTAAAAAAAAAAATACTACTGGCTCTGTGGGCATAGTTTGGTGGTGGGATCCTGTGACTGAGTGGGCATAGCCAACTTGATGTCACTCGTGGCCATGCCCACTCAGTCACATGCCCCCACCACCACCAAGCCATGCCCACAGAACCAGTAGGAAAGATGTGTGTACGAGTCCATTCACAGTGGAGCTGCTGCTCCCTTTATGGTCCCCCCTGCCCCCCTCCCTCCTGGCAGTAGAAGTACCTTAAAGGGACAGGCTGAAGCAGATGTGCTGTGAATGGAGGGAAAACATTTTGATTGTCTCTGCCACAGAATTCAACATTCAACGCAACAGAGACAATCTGAATGTTTCTCCCTCTGTTTAGAATAGAGCTGCTGCAACCTGTCCCTTTAAGATAGTCCCAAGGAGAGAGGGAGCTGGGAGGGATAAAGAGAGCAGCAGCCCTGCTGTGAATGGAGGGAGAAATGTTCAGATTGTCTCTGCTGCATTTAAAGTGGTCTGTGGTAGAAACAATCAGAACATTTCTCCCTCAGTTCACAGCAGACCTGCTGCTCCCTTTATAGTCCCCCATCCCCCTCCCTCCCTGTGTCTACATTAAAAGAACAGGCTACAACAGCTCTGCTATGAATGGAGGGAGAAATGTTTGGATTGGGTGGGTGAGGCGAGCAGCCGGAAGAGGTGAGTGGTGACAGGGCGACCAGGCAGGCATGGGTGGGGCCACCACGGATTTTTGCCACTGATTCAGAGAATTGATGCCAATCATCAATGCCGGTTCAGCCAAACCGGCCAAACCAGGAGAATTTCACCCCTTCACCAAGGACCTCTCATTTCAATCGTGAACTACAAATATTCTCCTTTATTGGAGCTTCAGTATATTTACATGTGCCAGGAGGTTCCATCACTACACATGTGGGATAAAATAGGTGCTTGACTATATAAAACACCAGTGCAAATGCTTATTAATGGGGAATAAGTATTCTTTTTATTCTGTTTCAAATTTTAATAAATTTCATATATTTTAGCAATCACGTCCATCATTTGTACATAATCCTATTTCAAATTCAGTCCTATAATATTCAATACCAAAATTTATTTTGTCTACTTCAAATATTTCTAATAAGTTTATATAAGGAAATCATGGACAAATATGTACAATGTTTAGAATCAATCCATTGAAGACTTGTGTATGTATCTTCAACCCATCACATTTAATCCTTATATATAGTGCAAAATACTGTAACTAAAAGTGTTGTATACAATACCAAAATAAAATAAATAAAATTTTGTTGGGAAATCACTAATAAAATTGCTTTTTTAAAATAAAAAGCAAGTATTTGATGAAGCTGCATAAATTTATAAAGATAGTGTGCAGTTAGGAAACAGTGATCAAGTCTTGTCCAAAAAATCAAGTCTTATTCAGCTTGGAAAAGCATATTGCAAAATCAGTAAAACAGTATTTTTTTTAAAAAAAAAGGATTCTGCACATCTGAAATGTTAAGATAACATTTAAAAATATTCACATTTGAAAACTCAGTAGAAGTAATAAACTATAATGTCATAAAATGAAATAGGCTATTGTTCAAGAGTATTGCTGCATTATCTGATATGCACATGTCTAGAAACACAAATGTTCCAGTTTCACTGATCACTTTTGTACTATTTTATTCAATGTTTTTAATACAGTTTTATTTCCTTTAGAATTTATCAACTTTAGGATTAAAACATTTACAATCTGCAATATAATTTTCACTTCAACTTTATATGACAGTGTTTTTCATATAAGTTCTGTACTTCAAAAGGTTGTAATAATACTTTTTTCTTGTCAAATTATTTGCAGCTGGATTACGTTATGCTGAACAATAGACTTAATGGTAATTGCAAGTTTATGATAAGTTAGTTTTGGTGCTTGAGTTAAATTATGTTATGTTGTTATTGTGACACACGGGCAACTTGTTTGGGAAAACAGCTGCTGCAGAAAAATTTAGATTTGGTGGTGACATTGTAACCTCGTTTCATAATGGAATGTATGGAAAAATGCTGTATTGTACATCTGAGTACTTACAACTATACATTCGTTTATTTTAGCTTTACCACATTATTAAACTATCCACACCAAGTGGATTTATAAGGAGCATTTTTTCACTGCACCTGTTTAAATCATTTGGTTCATTAAGCAAGACTATACTGGAATCCAATTTCTTTCCAAAAAGTACCATAAGATGCACCGGACTATAAGGCGCACTTAAATGTACAGGAGGGAAACAAGAAAAAATCATTTTTGGCCTCCGTGTACCACATTTTCTCCCCCCCCCAGCCCCCAGAAGCACTCTGCAGTGCTCCGCATAGCCTATTTTAGTCAAAAATGGACCCATTTGGGGGTTCCCAAGTCCTCCACACATCATGTTTTTGCCCTCCCAGCCCTCCAGAAACACTCTGCATTGCTCTCCACAGCCCATTTTTGCTAAAAATGGATCAGTTTTTGATAAAAAAAACATGCCTGCTTTAGACTTGCTGCATAGTGTTTCTTGGGGCCTGGGAAGGTGGAAACACTACACACAGGGGGCTTGGGAGCCCAATAACAGGCCTATTTTTGGCAAAAACAATCCATTTTTGGCAAAAGCAAGATGTGAGGAGCATTACAGAGTCTTCTGGGGTCAGGGAGGGTGAAAACGCAACACACTGACGGTTTGGGAGGCCAAAAATTCGGGTATTTGGTCTATAAGTCTCACCTAAATTTTCACCTACTTTTAGAGGGAAAGAGCTCTGAAAAATATGGTATTTTTTTCCCTGTAACAGAGGCTTCTGTTTTTGTCGTTAATTCCAAACATGTTTTAGTTTACCTTCAAAACAAAAGAAAATGTTGTGTTGTTGTCTTTGTCCATGTAATATTGTTTCAACAGGACAGAAGATCTGCAAATAAATCACTTCCCTTAGCTACGATGTGAAAAAATCCAGCAATATGAACACTTCCCTGCATATACCCAAGGAAATGGACCATGTGATTATTACACACATTTATTTCACTCTCCTGCCTTTCTCTTTCCCGTTGTCCATGTCTTTTCCATTCATACTTCCTGATCTGGGAGGGCAGGGGCAAGCATGAGAAGTCAGGAGCACAACAGAATTTCAAAAAGTTAACTGGGCAGAAAAATGATAAAACACTTCCATTCTTCGGTACTTCATAAATGCAAGAATGCTGTATTTGAAATATACAGGTAGTTCTCAACCTATGAAAATGTGTTTAGTGATTGTTCAAAGTTATAACAGCACTGAATGAATTGTGGTTGTGATTGGTCTTCAGAGTCCTGGCTGCCACAGCATCTGTTAAGAGTTTGTTGCAATAATCACATCTAGAAAGCACACACAGGTAACTGATTCAGCAAGATTCATTAACTTTTCTTTATATATAATATAACACATAAGTAAATATACAATACCAAAAGCAGGTTTTCCAATGTGGAAGCAAATACAAGCAAACACAGGCAGAGGAGAGAACATTTTCAGTTTCAGTTTAGAGTAGCAGACTAGTTTGCAGCTTTAGTACAGAACAGTTGAGCTAAACCACGCCCAGGCTCCTTGCTGTCTCTTTGTTGCTCACACAGCAAATACTGTTTCAGTTTCTAACAGCCTTTATTGGCTGACTTAGTTGCTATGCCTATTCATTGGCTGACCTTGTTACCATGTCTTCCAAGTCATGAATTCTTTCACACACTGACAACATCCTTCAGGAAATTGCAATGTAGATTTGTAGCAACAGATTCACATTTACAACAAGTTGCAGTGCCCTGTGATCATGTGATTTCAATCTTCCCTGAAAGCTTCCCTAGAAAGACAATAAAGAAGCTAGCAGGGAAGGTTGCAAGATTCTGGAGAAAGTCTCCTCCCCACCCATGCACCTTTCACAGCTTTTCTGTTTTCAGGGTGCAGTAGTTAGAATGCAGTACTTCAGGCTACTTCTGCTAATCACTTCGGGTCTCTCCTGTTCAAGGTTGACTCAGCCTTCCATCCTTCCGAGATGGGTACAATGAGGACCCAGATTGTTGGGGGCAATATGCTGATTATATAAAGATCTTAGAGAGGGTGATAAAGCATTGTGAGGCAATATATAATTCTAAGTGATATTGCTATTGCTCATTCTGGGCTGAACATTCATGCACCCCTGCACAATCCTCCCAATCCTTGCCACATCTCTTGCACATCCTCTCTGACCCTTGTAGTACCTCTTGCACAATACCTACTTCAGCGGTGGTATTCATCAGATTCTGACCAGTTCTGGACAGCCAGTAGCGGAATTTTTGAGTAGTTTGGAGAACTGATAAATACTAGCTCTGAGTGCCCCTGCCCCCATCTATTCTCCCGAGTCCCAGCTGACCAGGAGGAAATGGGTGTTTTGCAGTATCCTTCTCCTGCCATGCCCACCAAACCACACCCACAGAACTGAGAGTAAAAAATTTTGAATCCCACCATTGGTGTACTTCCTCAGTGTCTCGCCTGCCTGGCTGCAGCCACTTACCTGCCTACTGGCCTTAGACTTTGCAACTTCCTGCATCTTTTCTGTTGACTTATTTATCAGGAAGAAGTTACTGTTGAAAGAAAAATAAGGTCTGCTAATAATCTGGGGAAAAGACACTGGTAATAAAATGGAGATTAGCTGCAGGAAAGGAAGTTATTTCTTGAGTGGCTGACAAAATGGGGATTGACAGTAGGTGGGTTTTTATACATTCATTGGGGCTTTGTGATTGAGATGCCTGTTTGTTGTGAAATGTGCTTTGACCTGTGCTTGAGTGTGCCCTTTTTGGTAGTCTAATTATTGTTGTCTTGACTCCCATTGTGATTGGAAGGTTATGCCCTGTCCTTAGAGCTGGGTGGGAAATGTAGATTTTAGGAGTCTTTGTTTTTATGCTTTTAATCCCATCAGCTTCAGCCTTCTGTGGGGGCATCAGCAGAAGACATTTTGTTTATGAATGGAGCTGTCTGGCTTTCTGTAAATGGATACTGAATGGAATGCTCCACTTTTCTCAATAGGTACAAAAATATCTCATACATAAAACGTAACTGTTGTAGGGACTGCCTGAAGTGTTTCCCTAGTAATGGATAGAAGTGAATGATTTTATCATAGGAATTCCACCTTTGGTGGGGTGGGGTGGGTGGGTGGGTGGGGGTACTGATTTCCTACATTAACTTGCCTAATAACTATGAAATTTGGTTAACAATGGCAACCAGGACTGCAGGGATTGTTGTCACTAAGTGATGCTGCTGGACTTCATTGCTTTGCTTACCGACATAAATTTTGGTCCTAATTGTTATTGTAAGTTTAGGGCTACCTGTAAAAATACTGATATATTTACTAATATTTACTGGAAAAATCTGATTCAAAATTAAAAAAGAGGGGCACTACAAGCATTTTTCCCTATCTCTTTGTGGAAAAATATATATTTGCATGAACCAAAAGCAAAACACTGAATTTTAGTATTCCCCATGAAATTATTATAATATTTTCACTGTGTTTCACTCTTCACTCTTTCACTCTTTAAACTAATATTGGGTAGTATAAAAAACACACACAATATATATATATATATATATATATATATATATATGGGAGGAAGATCACACTTCCATTCTCTGTCCTTCGGCTCGTCACAAGATATGTGTGTGTGTGTGTGTGTGTGTGTGTGTGTGTGTGTTATATTTGTGCTGATAAATAAATAAAGGGAGACTAGTATAGATTTATTTCAAGCTATTTAGCTCTCATCAGCTAGACATACATACATGCATATATGAAAAGGCACATACACAGAACTTCTTGAAGAATTTCTGGGAAGAAAAAGTAACTACATTAAAACCAGCCAAGATCCAGGGAGCCAAGTGCCTATATGGTTTTTGTTTGTTTTGTTTAACAAAAGAGAAGCCTGCATTTTTCAGGCAAGCCTACAGGGGCCTGAATCGCAGCAAACAGCTGGTTATTGCAGCTCTGTTCTGAACTAGCTTCTTCCCAAGGGGGCAGCTAGAAATCCCAAGATCACTTATGAACCTAAGTTTCCTGCATACAATAGCAGTACAGAGGCTTTTGACTGCATAAATGAACAGGCTTGAGGGAGCTGGTATTACAAACTCTTAAGGGAAGTTTTCCTTTTACTGCTTTCAATCAACAGGTTTTTTTAAAAAAAAAAAAAACTGCAGCTGTTAGCCAAGGATCTCAAGATACTTTGCACATTCTGACTGAGAGCTTTTAGAAGTGGGAAAACATCTATAGTTGAGGTGAAGGGAGGAGGCAGGGAGGGAGGGAGCTAGATAAATTTTGTTGCTTTCTGTATCAATACTTGGAGTTAGTGCAGCAACAGTAAATGCATGGTTTAATTACCATAATAATTTCTTCTTCACCCAGCATTAAATACTGGACTTGCTTGAAGTGTGTAATGTCACATGCTATTCATAGATTAGTTCCTCAGCAGCTAAGACGCTGAGCTTGTTGATCAGAAAGGTCAACAGTTTGGCGATTGAAATCCCTAGTGCCGTGTAATGGAGTGAGCTCCCGTTACTTGCTCCAGCTTCTGCCAACCTAGCAGTTCAAATGCAAGTAGAAATATAGGAACCACCTTTGGTGGGAAAGTAACAGCATCCCGTGTACCTTCAGCATTGAGTCAAGCCGGTCACATGACCACAGAAACGTCTTCCAACAGCGCTGACACTTCGGCTTTGAAATGGAGATGAGCACTGCCCCCTAGACTCAGGAACGAATAGCACATATGTGCGAGGGGAACCTTTACTTAATTAAGAGACTATGTTCCATCTTTTTCCTCCAATGTCCTCTAAAATACAAGCTTTACTTTCTGTCATATATTTACACTACCAAATATCAGAATTTCTCTCTGCTGAAAACTAAAACTAATTGAGTGACCTGAAGAGGAATCAAACATAATTTCTAAGTTGTAAAATCACTTCTGAGTTTTCTATGAAATCAACACACAAAAGCAAACAAGTGAGCAAACAAACAAACAAACAAAAAAGCTGAACCCCTGCAATTATTGATTGCTGGGAACTTTTCAGAATGCAAACCTAAAATTTATATGCCTTCAATTTTGCGAACAAAATAGGTAAGCACAATAAGACTGCTTCTCAAAATATCAAGATTGTGTCAGACTCTTGTGATCTGCATTAACATATGTTTCAGCCCATAATACGCTAACCTCATAACATGCTATTCACTGTATTTTTCATAAGGATATCTGCAACTTCATAATGATCCATGCTTTCCCCGCATTACTACCTATTAAAGATAGGAGGAACTACACCGTTGACATTTTGGATACCAGCTATATTGTAGAAGTAAATATAATGCTTCAATCTTTCTCTTTGTCTGCTAAATTCAGATCTGATAGAAGGTGAAAAAGAAGAGATGTCACTTAGGCATAAGATATATCCAAATCAACATGGAGCTGTTGTGGCACAGTGATTGTAATGCAGCATTGTAGGCTAATTCTGCTCACTGCCAGCAGTTCAATCCTTACCTGTTCAAGGTTGACTCAGTAAAATGAGAACCCAGATAGTTGGGGCAAAATGTTGACTCTGTAAACCACTTAGAGAGGGCTGTAAAGCACTGTGAAGCAGTCTATAAGTCTAAGTGCTGTTGCTATTAAATCACTGGGAGTCTACAAGACAGATAGACAAAATAACATCTTGAATATGTTCCTTAAAATGCATCTTCAGCTCCTACTTGGAAATGTCATCCATAGACCATGCAAAACAAATAAATTCATGTTCTTGAATATGTATAGATTGACTGGCATGACACTCAATCATAACATAAATAAAGGTAATATGATCTCTGAACCTGAGCCACAAATTAAATTGCCATTATACTGAAGCACGTTAAGCTTGTTTTTTTTACCCATGGCTTGTTTTAATAACCAAGATGCATAATGTATGAATCTAGATTATGATAGAGGAGAGCAAGAGGTGATATTCTGCCAGTTCTCTCCAGTTTGGGTGAACCGGTAGCAGCAGCTGTGGGAGGCTTCACCCATCCACCCTGACATAATGTGCGTGGACATGTGCAGATGCGGTGCGTGTGAGTGAAACGTGTTTGTGAGTAAGCGAGCTCACATTTGCGAACCAGTAGGGAAGATAGGTGAATCCCACTTCTGAGGGGAGCTAACCTATAATTAACTCTTCTTTCTAGTTTAGGGCATAGAAGATGACTAGTTGGGTTGGCACAAGTAGATGCATCTCTGCTACTCTCAACTTTTTTGTCTTTCAAAATTTTTCAGGGGATTAAACTGGCATACAAAGGCCCACACTTTGCCCATTTTAGGTGTGACAACCTTGACCTTATTAGTCCACCATGGGGTTTTATTAGTTATAGCAATAGCACTTAGACTTATATACCACTTCACAGTGCTTTATTACCCTCTCTAAGTAGTTTACAGAGTCAGCATATTACCCCCCAATAATATGGGTTCTAGTTTTACCAATCTCAAAGGATGGAAGACTGAGTCAACCTTGAATTAATGAGAATCGAACTACTGGCAGTCAGCAAAACCAGCCTGCAATACTGCATTCTAAGCACTGCACCACCATTGCTCTATTAGAAATAAAAAGTGGGAAAATTACTTTTGGAATATCACCTGGCTAGCCTTCATGTAATGAATATCATATTGGTCAACAGGAATGATAAAATGGTGCCTGGCCAAGTTATATAACATTTGCTGGTATAGTGTCATTGAATAAGGCTTTGGACATAACAAACAGAAACCTAGGTTTAGCAAATAGTGTTAACACACTGATCAAGTGTAGTTTCTGTATCAACAAACAATCCAGTTGTAGGCATTGTTGTGATTACAGATTATTGCAATCCTCACTAAATATATTTTAAGCATTAAATTTTGAATTTAACATTTGATACAAATTTATATAACATTGTTTGAACATAATTGTGTGTGTTGATGTATATGCATATAATGACTTTTGGTTCCCAATGTTAACCTCTATGAAAGATAGTCTTTTAAGTGTGTTGTTATGAATCACACAGTATAGATCACATATGTTATAGAAAATGCAGAGGTTCATAGACAGGATGATAAGAAACGGATTCTTGAACTGAGCAAGTTTTTTTTTTTTAACCTTACCAGGCATACCAGGCAGGAAACATAATCAGATAAGCTAATTCTACTTTATTGTAAAGCTACATTAACAGAATCCTGCAAGTCTGAATGCACAGTTCTCTTACCATTACCTACATTTGACCACTTGTTCTGCCAAATATGCAGCTGAGGGCTGTTTTGCCTTTTCTGATAATCTCTTCACCCCAGTGGTGGGTTCCTACCAGTTCGGATTGGTCCTGCCAAACCAATAGTGGTTTGGCAGCCTCGGTTGCTAGAACCAGCAGTGATCCAGGCCTGCCATGCCCACAAACCAATTCTCCGGGTGCCGCCATCTTGTTTTTCTCTTCTGCACATACCCAGAACAATTTTTATTGTAGTGCACACAGCGCGCCCACGAGCGAACCGGCAGTAGTGCCTGCTGGAACCCACCCCTGCTTCACCCCATGCCTTAAGGTAATTCCCATGTACCATTGCAAGTGTTTATCTGTTTTATAATTATTCATAGTCCATCTAAAACATTTTCACTGTTTAAAGCCTTTTATCACCATTAGCACAATATTCTGATTTCTCTTGTTTGGAAAATATCTTAGATTTGACAGTGTTACTTTAGGAATTAATTCATACTGACCTTATTAACAGATTGGGCTACACTTAGCAACTTTGATAGCTACCATTATTTAGCTCTTATAAAAGAGTAACATTATTGTTCATTGCTATGAAACTGTTGAGAGTTTGAGTCAGTTTCTCACTTGATGAGCTCTCTATCAGCAGATTCCACAACACATAAAACATTCATTCTTAATCTTCTCCTCCCTAATTTAATGAGACCATTTTTTTTCCTCCACACACAATAAAACAGAATGGAGTAGAGAAACAGATGAAGCAATCACTCCTGTCTTAAGCATTTAATTAATAGGTGATTTTTCTGTGGAAGCCATTGTGGCTTTTGACCTCCACCTTCCAGGAAGGGCAATTTATTCATCTCAATATTTCACATGCAATAGGCCTCAGGGTCAACCCAATTAAAAGGATTAGGGAGACAATATTGGAAAAAGAGTCACAGTCACAGTAGACTGTATTAGACTACATGAATTAATGTTCTCACTTAACACATAACTAAACACCAGTTAAACTAGTACATTGGCACAGAATATGAAGATTACAGTATGCTGAAATATTGATTTACAATTCAAGATTAATTTTTTAAAAATAAATATGGTTATCTGGGAGACAGTTAGTATAAACTTTATTCTAAGATAAAAATGAATATCCTTATTCAGAGTGTTTCACATTTAGAAGTCTCATTTCTGAGGCATGCGGCTCTTCCAAGCTTTTCACAGTACTTTTTCCAGGTCGATAGTTAGCTATCACTTTCTTGTTAGTAGAAATTAAGAGTGGCCTTTTCAGTCACATCTTTCAAACTGGTTAATAATAATTTTAGTCTTTCAGCAGATTCATACTTTTTCTTATCAGTTACCTTGAATGTTCTGAGGCTGAAATTATGGAGGACAAGTTGAAATAAATAGTTTGCCTCCCAATAATTCTCAATAATTTGTAACATGGGAAAATGAAGAAAATCTGGTATTTAATCTTTTAGTACAATAACTACCGTACCTGTAAAGGTTTCAAAAGAAATCATTATTTGATAAGTCAACTCATGTAGAGCATTAACATATATTTAATGCATAGGCATAAAATAATTGTAGCAGAGAAAATACAAATAAATAAATAATGCACAGTAAACAACTACATGAATATTAATTTTTAAAAATAATGCCACCTATCTTTAATTATATCTGTGGAAAAGAAGCCTCAATCCAATCATCTCTCTTCTAATATATTGCTTTATTGTTATTATTGATTATGCATGTCAGCTACATTTTAATATATGCAATCTCACTGAAATTAGTTCTGGAACTTTCAGTGAAACAAAAAAGACACAAAAATGATATATAAGAGGAGCAAGGTTGGGTGATAAAATGTTCTTTGACATATCATGACACAAACTCAGTCCCTTATTTACCTTTCTTCCCTTGAATTAAGGGTCTTTTGGGGGGAAAATCCCAGACAACTGGAACCAACACTTTGGGACTGGTTTTTTTAAAGTTTCTCAAGTGTACCCTTACCTCAGAGGACAAAAGCGACAGCAAGACAAATGAACAAACAAAATGGAGAAGAATTGCACCAAATTGATCACAGTATATACATGTAATATAAAAAAGAACCCAGCAGGATGACTAGCTGTTCTTAAGAAGATGAATGTGTTTGAAAATGCTACAGGCTGGACATTATATACAAAGACAACGGAACAATTATTTAAGGTGAACTAGATAACTGCTGAAAAATAGTTGCCTGTTCTACTGAGTTTTATCGGAGGTAAAACATGAAGCTAGTTGAGAATCTTAACTGCACTGAATAAGTCCTTCACAATTCATCTTCATAGATCTACAGTATTATAATTCAGGAACTTTTGAAGCCCAAACCATTGCACAATGTTTTAGGGATCAAGTATAGGCAAAAAAAGTTTTTTTGAAGAAAAATAAGATCCACAATATGTCCCCAAAGTAGCTTCTTTCTGTCAAAATGGTTCAAATATTAGAAACAATCTGAGCAGAGGGAAAAAAAATGCTTAACATCAGGGATTAATAACTATGTCCAATTTTTGTTTTTAGCAAATTAATGTTTGTGTACTTTAAATATATGAAGATGGTCTGGAACAATGAACAAAACTCCTCAGCAATGAAGTGAAAAATAATGATGAGAACAATATTTCAATGAATCAGTCATTTACCACTTACGTGAAAATTGCTTAAGTGTAGAACTGTATGCTTGGTTAAGGAAGATGGATCCACAATAGTACATTGGCCTTTGCTTGGAAAGAGAAACATAAGAAGTATAATTACATCTGATCAATACAGATTTAAACTGCAAACAATTCATAGTACTCCACAATGGGAACTAGTCCACACAATAATTTAGAAATCACTACCCTTGAGAAAATTACGTAAGTGTTCAGAATGTATAATATCACCATTTGAAAAAAAAAGAAGGATATTTGCAGCAATGAGGATACTCTTTGTACTCCATAATAAAGTAATAACATGATGAACTCAAACAACTTACATTAATTTAACTCCATTCCTTTGAAGTTGAACTATTTGCTCAGTTGGAGTACTCTGATGCCAATTCAGGAAAATACTTTCTAATTCCCCCTCCCTCCCCTGGTTGGTGAGGTTGTTTAAAAAAATGGCTAGACTTTTTTTTTTTTTTTTTTTTTAAAAAACAACCTCTGAGGACTATGGGAAATTGCTGTTGAGATAAGCATTTACAATGTAGATCTAGTTTTGAACAACAACTACCACTACTTGTTGTTGTTGTTGTTGTTGTTGCTCTCCTCCTCCTCCTCCTCCTCCTCCTCCTCCTCCTCCTCCCCCTCCTCCTCCTCCTCCTCCTCCTCCTCCTCCTGTTTAAAAAGATATATTTAAAGATTAATATAACTTAAAAAAGAAAAAAAAGGAAAAGACAAAAAGTAATATCAGCAAATTTGGCCTCGTAGTTTTGGAGATCCAGTCAATACATGTCAGGCCTGATATAATTATCCTCTCACCACATATTATTGTTCAATGCTAGAAGAACTTAAAATATTTTGACTATACAGACTCTTATGGAAGGAGGAGGAGGAGGAGGAGGAGGAAGAGGAGGAGGAAGAAGAAGATGAAGAATAGATAAATTCTATAACACCCACATTTAACTGTAAGATTTCTCAATATCAGAAATCTGTAATCTCTAGGAGGCATGAGGGTACTGAATAATCCTAAATTGTTGTTTTTAAAATGATAGTATTGAAATTTTAGTCATTATTTAATTTCATAGTAAGAAAGAATAAAATCAAATTTCACAATATAGCTTCAAACCAGCTAAGCTTTGAGAATTTGCTTCTGAATGATATTTGATAGTTTGCTTCTAAAGCTCTATGTCATGGGTGTCAAACTCAACACGTCACATTGCCAGGGTGGGTGTGGCCTGCACATGATGCACCTGGCCTGCAGGCCCCCAGTTTGACACCGTTGCTCTATGTGCTTGCAAGGCAAACTACTTTTATTTCAAAAATGTGCTTCCCGAAAGCTATATAAATCATGTGGATTTCCCATTAACTTTATAGTTTGATGAATGTCCACACTGTCCTTTGGAGTGGGCTACAGATAATTTTAAAAAGTGGTAGAATTTAAAGGAAAAAGCCACATGTCTGTGGATTATAATTTAGGTCTCTTGTCTTTGTTCTGTAACATAGAGGACTTGCTGGCACTCTCATAAATAATAGTTATCATCATTAACAATGAATGACCAAAATATCATTTAGCTACACATTTGACTGATAAGGCAAATGGGTAATCTTTGGTGATCATGACACATGCATAAAGGAAGCTCTTTTGTGTCAATTGATGTAAGATTCCTTTTCCTGCCTTTTCAAAGAATCAAGAGGTATTTCTCTACTAGCCAGCAAAGTTTAAGTTATACATATAGAAAGATTTATTTGTGTGTTATTCCACATGAAAGCACAAAGGGATACCTGCCAAATCATAAAAGGAACAGTCATAAAGATAAGGGTCCTAATTTACTTCCCTATTTTATTTCAACTTGGTTCTCTACCGCCACGAGGCATAAAAGTTATTGAGTTTTAGTATATTCAGTTCATGCTGGTTCCCTATCAAACAGAATATCAGTGGAACACCTCTGCTGAGTTCTCTACATGAAATTGTCCTTTTTTACGTCTCATAATCGGCTGTGATGTGGCCAGGCATCTGGTGGTGACAAGCAGACATCTTTGATTTATTGGCTAATATCACTGCTTGTTAGTGGATGGTTGAGCAGGAGACTAAAAGAGCATAAAATCAGAGAGAATAAATTATGAAGGCACCGAACTGTGCCATTACAAACCCCTCCCTGTCACAGCTGTGACATCTCTCAGGAAATAGGGAATGAGAGATGTTTCCTCTTCAAAGGATCAGGGCTGATATATATTGCTTCTGATCTCCATCTCACTCTCTCTTTCTGTCTCTGTCTCTGCATCCAACATGTGTATGTGTGTGTGAATGACGGGTGTGTACACACACACACACACATCCCTAAATACACACACACACACACACACACACACACACACACACACACACACACGTAAAATATACTCTGCAAAATATAGTGTGGCATGTGCTTAGGAAAAGAAAAAACAAATGAGAACTCGGCATTGGTAGGGGAGAAGAATCATATTTTTTTTTTAAAAAAATGCTTGTTTTCAGTGTTCAATTCACAGTTTTCTTGTCATGCCTAAAATGTGCAAAGCTATGGGAAGCTGGGATGTATACTATCTGACAATATGGTGGGGATATTTATACATAGCAAATTATGTATATTATAAAGGTGCAGTCTGGGAAGAATGTTCTACGTTCCCTTAAGTTTTCTTACAACATACATGTTTACAAAAAGGAAAAGTGAAATGGGTTGTTCGTCCCCCCTGCAAAGTAGGTGTTAATCTGCCACCCCCAAATCCACAAATCAAGCTGGAAATAATCATTGCCCAGATTTTACTGCAAGCCTCTGTCTAAAATGGCAAGAATTCCTCCCTACCTTAAATAATTCAGTTAAAATCATTAGGAAGCACAAGTCATTTCCTAGTTCCCAAATGAATTTTCATTCCAGATTTTCTTCCTTCTTAATCAGCCTAGCATATGATTAAAAAACTATTCTCTTCTCTTTCTCCCTCCCTCCCTCCCTCTCCTTCCCTCCCTCTCTCTCCCCCATCTCTTCTCTTTATCTTCTCCCTCTTTAGTCTTTCTCCATTTCTGAGAGATGGAAATTAGTTGCGGGCAAGTCTGTCCAGAAATGGAGAAAGACTAAAGAGAGAGAAGATAAAGAGAAAACACAGTAGAAATTAAGGACCTGAATTAAGCAAAGGGGATGTTGGTGTTTCATTTTCTCCTATCTAGTTTCCAAAAGGATGTAGCCAGGCCATCCACCACTCATCATCCATAGCTTAGATCTTAGCATTCTCAAAACCAAAGAATCTTTGCATGTTATGTCTGCACATGCCCAAGAAAAAGGGAACAGGTTGGGTAATGATCAGGGGTGGGCTACTGCGGGTTTGCAGGGTTTCAGGAGAACCTCTTTCTAAGAGTCTATGCAGTTAGGAGAACTCCTAAATCCCACTCCTGGCTGGCCGTGCCTACCCAGTTCACCCCTTCCACAAGTTCCCACGTGGCCCATTTTGAATGCAGATAAGTGCAGGGCATGTGTGGAGGCTCAGGGAGGGCAAAAATGGGCCTACTGAAAGTTCAGAAAAACTAGAAATGGTCCTGTTTCCAGCCTCCAGAGAGCCCTTTTTGCCCTTCTGGAAGCTCCAAGAAAGCCTCTGACTAGGCCATGCCCACCATGGCCACACCCAACTAGCAACCAGGCAGAGAACCCCTTGCTAAAAATTTTGAAGCCCACCCCTGGTAATGATATCTATGATATCTATGATATTCAGAAGGCAACATTACCAAATGCATCCCTGTTTTTGTTTATTGAAAGCTAGAGGATATAGATAAGCAAAAGGTTTGAACTAGGAGGAGATCTTAAAAGGAATCCAAATTTAGATTTGGAAAAATATCTGAATCATTTGTACTTTCTTCTCTTACTCATCCGTGGGAGTGGGGATAGGGTACTACTTGGAGCTAATTGATTTTTAAGGACTCTGATGCCTGCTTGAGCAAGCATTATAATCTTATCCCAATCTTCTCCTATCTATTTAAATGTCTCTAAAGTGGTCAGTCTTAGATTTCTGCTATTTTTTTTTCCTTTTTGTCTCTGCTTGTCTTGAGTATCCCTTGAGATTCCCCGAGTAATTCAAATCCTTCTGCTCCAAAACAAATACATAAAATAATATTGGATAAAAGTAAGGATGGTAGAGTTCTGCATCTTATAAAAAGATGGAATTCTATACTAGGTATTGTAAAGGTGTGTTGTGAGGGAAAGAGACGCAGGAGCCATGGATGCAAGACAGATCTTTATTATGACAGAGATGACAGCGATTCGAACTTTCCCTGAACGGCCAGGGTATTTATACTAGCACTCAGACCAACTGTCAAAATGACCAGCCAATCAGGCCGCAGCTGGTATTTGCATATTCAATATTCAACACTCCTTCCCCCCAGTTCTAAAGACCAAATGACCAGCCAATCAGGCCGCAGCTGGTATTTGCATATTCAAACTCTCTCCTTCCCCCCAGTTCTGCGCATGCGCCGTTGTTGCTGGATTGCTGGTGAGTCCTACGTAGCGAAAATTGGGAACCAGGATAGAAATCAGGTCCTTTGGGGTCTTTGCGGCGGGGAGGCTCTCGTTGTGTTGTAGGGAGGCTCTTGTTGGTTTTAGAGTCTCGGACGGCTCTCGCTGGGTCGAGAGGCAAGCGGTGGCCGCGTAGAGAGAGCTTCAGTCGTCCTGGGCTCCTCGAGTGCTCTTTTGGAAGAAGCGGCGCGGAACTAGGCTTTGGAGAGGCTAGCGGCGGAGCTGTAGGCGGAGGCAAAGCGGAGGCAAGCGGATTGCACAGGTGTAGAGGCGTGCTCAGGTGTAGAGGCGTGCGAGCGGCTTTATATTTAAAGCGGCCGACTCCAGAGGAATAGTTCAGGTCTGATAGTGTAACGAGGAGTGGCCAGAGGAGTAGGACAGCCTGGTGTATATAGTGAGTGTGCTAGCGAGTGTATATAGCGAGACGGCCGTGTTGGAGAGGCTGTGCGGTTGTTAGCGGGGATCGGTCGAGCGGCTGCTACCAGATTGCAGACTTCAGAGGCGCTAAAAGCGGTTACTGGTGGAAACTTCGGTTACTGATGAAAGCTTTGGCTCTTCAAATTTATGCAGGCTGAGCCCCTTCAAATTTAGACAGTCTGGGCGAGCTTAGCCGGTGCATGCTAGGTGGCAGCTTGGAGAACGAGGCAGTTTTCTGAACGCGGCAGTTGGAACGAGGCGGTTGGTTGAACACGTCGGTTGTGGTTTAGCCGTCGCGGTCCATAGCTCGTCCCTGAGTAGCGGCGGCGGCTCCAGTCGAGGTTAAGCGTAGGAAGCCCGTCCCTCGGACGGATGGAGGCCGCGCCTGATTGCTTACTCAGGTTGGCTAAAACTTGGGCGGCTCTGACAGGCCCTCAATGGAGGAAAGAAAAGAAACTTTTTTTTCCCCTGTGTTCACATTGGCTGATGTTGTTCCCTCGCTTCTGTCTTAGGCTCTGCGGGAATCGCAAATCCCATCCTCATCGCCAGTATTGTAAAGGTGTGTTGTGAGGGAAAGAGACGCAGGAGCCATGGATGCAAGACAGATCTTTATTATGACAGAGATGACAGCGATTCGAACTTTCCCTGAACGGCCAGGGTATTTATACTAGCACTCAGACCAACTGTCAAAATGACCAGCCAATCAGGCCGCAGCTGGTATTTGCATATTCAATATTCAACACTAGGTGTTTTCTTTAGCTTGCTTTGAGTAAGAATGACAGGGCTTCTCCCCCACCTCCATTCGTGAAAGGCTTCTGAAAGGCCACACACATCACTATGTACAAATTAGATAGAAGACCCATTTGTCATGTCAATATGTACAAATTAGGTGTTTGTAAAGAAAAAAGTAGCTTACACCTATCAAACTATTGTTTCAGAGTCATTTGCAGAGTTATCTTGTCAAAAGATTGCTAGGAGAAGTTACTAAATTATTTTGACATTAGTGTAATGACAGCCAAAATTAAAAGTCTCTCCAGCTCCGCACTCCCTCCCCACCTGGACTCTAAGAACAGAATTGCAGATTTATAAAGGACAAATGTTTAAATAGGTAGGATTGATATTCCATGAAGAGGGGGACACTATTCATCATGAAAATATACACTCAGTGAGACTACAGGTTGTGGGGTATGTGTTCAGGTTTAAGCTAGCTGGCTTGTCAGCCATGTCCTGTTCTATTCTATGCCCACTTCTACTTAATTTTCTATTTCCATTTTTATTTGACAAGTGTGAGCATTCTATGGTCCTCCTTGAATTGTTTAATTTTTTTTGGGGGGGGAGGCAGATAGAGGAGATTTGGTTTTGTTTTTGTTTTTGTTTTTTGTTTTTTGCTAAGGGGGGGGGCATTTTTCCCTAAGATTTCATAATAAGAAGCCATTAGATGATGGCTTATTGTTTAGTGCCCTCCATGATTTTAGCTAACTGTAGTTTGTTTGTTTTTTCCAATCAAAAGTAAGACATCACTTAGTGTGTATGAGTTGTGCCATAAATGTCCCAGTTGACATCCAGTGCCCATAACTTCTAAAATATATATCTATTACAGGATATTAGTTTTCTGCCCATGTCCCTTTACATAGCACATCTTGCACCTTTTACCAAGTTGACAATGAAGGTCAGTTTCTAATTTGCCAACTTAAGACTATAACCAACATGAACTTGCATCAGCGTTTTAGGACACCCAACCCTCAGCATGAATATTTACTTTTCTTTCCCCCAAGCTTTTATCAAAAGCTGAGTGCACAGTTCCATAAATTATACATATTAAGTTAACTATAAATTTTGAAAAAAATGAAATTTGCTTATGGCAAAGCTATTATGATTTCCACATATTATGCACTCATTACAATATATGAGAGTTACTTGCATATTACATATAAAGTAAAATGAATTCTTATTAAGAGGGTAATTGTAATAGAACAGGAATTGTAATTTTCTTCACTTAGGAAACAACAACCTGGACCTAAGGGTATTTCTGCACATATTAGCATGGTCAACAGTGTCCTAGCTGCAGTATAGTTTACATAGATGGACTCATAACCTAAACCAAATAATCAGGGATAATGTGAAGAAGGAGCATGATACAGCAAATTGAAGAAGTAGGTTGGTGTCCTTAGGAAAAGGGGGTGTGGGAAAGGCCACTCTCTTTGTTTAGCTATGAATCCAGTGTAACAGCTGAGGTATAATTGGTTATAGATATACATACATATATACTATTTTAACTAGAATTAAATAAATGGAGAGCTGAAAAGTTATGGATCTTGTTGGAAAAGGATGACCAATTTAGAACAAAAAGTCATTGTTTACCAGAAGCAAAGAAAAGAGAATATAGGACTGAGACAGTTGAATTAATTGTTTCCAGCTACAATTCAAGGAATCTATTGTTGGTTTTTATGTTTAAGAAACCAGAGTCATCTTGTCCCATCAAACTTTGTTCATCCAGGTGTGTCCTAGGAATCCCGAGAATTAGAGCTGTCAAATGTGAGCAATAAAGTCTAGACATTACATGGCAACAAACAGACATGGAGCTTATCCATATGCCCATTTGCCCTGACCAAGAATGTGCAGGCAATTTTGAGATAGAAAAATAATGTTTTGTTTCTTAATTTTCACTCACATCAAAACAAAGTCAGGGTTCACTGTTTCAGTTTCAGTGTAGAACTTTGTATGCTATTTAACTTTGAGCTTCTTGTCTTTTTTTTAACAGACTAATATCAGCAATTTATTGACTGCTTCATAGAGGAAGGAATGCCCCTTCATATCCATCAATGCTTTTAAAGGTATATTTTATCATGATCACTGTAATAACACAATGACTATAATTCTTTTCTTGTAAATAAATGGTTCAAAACATAGCAAAAATGTGGTTTCATTTTTCTTATTATTATTACTGTTCTGTCCCAAATTTTCCTCTGCTTTTCTTATTAAAAATGAATCCGAATTACTTTATGATTTTTCCAGGCACTTGAGACAGAAGTCTTGCTCAGTTCTCAAGTTGTGAAATTCCCCATGCCATTGGGATTCCTAATTTTTACTTGTCTCTTCCTCCATCAGTTCCTCCCCTCTTTTTTAAAATGCAGATTAAAAATAGAACTACTTACAAACTTAGCCCCATCTCTTTGGCTATTTTGGACGGTTGGCCAAGCCTAGAAGCCAAGGCTAAAACATCTGATTATTTATATTATAGTCATCTGCAGGACATCACAGTCTCTTTACCAAACAAGATAGGTGGGGCTATTGAAGCAGCATATTCAGGCAGAGTGTCATTGAGGTGGCCATTTATAAATAAATAAATAAATAAATAAATAAATAAATAAATAAATAAATAAATAAATAAATAAATAAATAAATAAATAAATAAATAAATAAATAAATAAATAAATAAATAAATAAATAAATAAATAAATAAATAAATAAATAAATAAATAAACAAACAAACAAACAAACAAACAAACAAACAAACAAACAAACAAACAAATAAATGTGCTGCAGCCTTCATCATCTCCCAATGTTAGAATCTTTAAATGAAATGAGCATCTTAAGTGCAAAGTGAAGAGTATATGTCTTTATTATTTGAACCCTCGTTATGGAAGACAGGGAGGGAGAGAGGGAGGGAGGGAGGGAGGGAGAAAGAAAGAAAAAAAGAAAGAAAGAAAGAAAGAAAGAAAGAAAGAAAGAAAGAAAGAAAGAGAGGGAAGAAAAGGAAGGAAAGGAAGGAAGGAAAAATATTTTAACCCTCGTTATGGAAGGAAGGAAGGAAGGAAGGAAGGAAGGAAGGAAGGAAGGAAGGAAGGAAGGAAGGAAGGAAGGAAGGAAGAAAGGAAGGAGGAATATTCCACCCACATTGTGTATCTGGGATATTAAATTACTATACCTGGACTTTGAGCAATACATTTTACATCCCTGTCATAGTGCATGTTTTGAATCAAAAGTGATATTTTGAACAAATGTCTTGGATCCAAAGCCAGCATTTGAGGCAGAGAATTACTCAGAGTTGCCCTCTGTTTTCTCCCCTTTTTTGTGGTAGTCACTGAGGGCATGACTGTTACCAGAAGGACAAATGCACAGGTCAAGCAAATGGCAGTACCAGGGAAATCACATACCATTAACCTCCTTTGCAGCTGATTTTCCGATGGCACTTTGTAATCCAGAAATAGCCATCTCTGACCTAAAGGTGATGCAGGAATAGCAGGGTTAGAAATAAATTATGCAAAGTCAGCTTTGATCAGTCTCAGCAATACTTAGCCAAACCAACCCAATAATTTAAGCTTTTCTGCATGAAAACAGTTTAATAACAGGTGGTGTTCTCATCCAGAGGAGGCCTAAAAATGTGAAAACATATTTCTGAAGGTGAAGACTTGAGTGCAAAGGCATTGGTGGGAAAGATTTCTACTAAATTGGTTTACTTTCTGGAAAGAAGGAATTCTGTTGATGGTCTGCATTTAACAAAGTGAACATATTTTTCTAAATAGTAGGAAGTTTAATCCAGATGGTGTGAGTTCCACCAATATATTGCATAAACTTTCTTTTTATTACAGAAATATGAATTGAAGTCTCTTATGGTCTCATAGTTTCTAATGTGGTTCCTTAATTGCTTCACCAAACTGGCATTCAGTACTTGACACAGGAAGCTACACATTGTTCAGAAGATATTTTTGAGGCTTATTGCAATAATTCCTGCACTCCAATATGTGGGATATATGCATTAAATCACAGTTTCCCCACCTTAACAATTTTAAGATGTTAAGAGTAAGCAGTGGCTGGGTAATTCTGGAGCCCACACATGTTAAAGTTACCATGGTTGAAAAATACAAATATCTAATTCTGTTGGTTAGGCTTAGGAAACAATAGTTTAGAATAGAATAGAATAGAATTGGAAGGGACCTTGGAGGTCTTCTAGTCCAACCCCTGCTTAATAGAGAGCTAAATATCCATTGTAGAAAAAGAGGAGGAGGAGGAGGAGGAGGAGGAGGAGGAGGAGGAGGAGGAGGAGGAGGAGGAGGAGGAGGAGGAAGAGGAGGAGGAGGAAGAGGAGGCCAGGAGGAGGCCAGAAGGAACTGATGTCAGATTTCCTCCTTTGAAGCTTCGCTTAACTTCAGCCTCAGACAGAAGAATACAGATTCTTTATTACCTGTGGAATCTCATATAGAGGCTCTAGATTTTCATTTTGAGTAACCTTACGCCACTGTGTTTCATTAAGTGATTCTTTTTATAGATACATAAATCTCCCTCTAGGTTTCTCCCTCTAGAAAAGAGAGGAAACATTTTCCAGGCATGTTTTTCCATTCTTCAAAGTCGATGAAATTAAAACATTACTTCAGTGAGATACCATTGGCATATTATTCAAATACTTAAAAAAATAAGGGAGTGAATGCAATCCTAACCATGGGTCATGTGTGGTGAATCTGTCAGAGTGAACAGCAGGCACTTTGATAAACGTTCTCCATCATCAAATCCTTTTTGATAACTGATGGGTAGATGTCTATGAATTGTTATTGTAGATAAGATCCAAAGAGATCCAGAATTTCATGGGCAGGCAAGAAAATAAACAAATGGAGCCTCAAATTAGCCCAGAGTTCTTGTTCAATGAACAAATGAACAAGTTCCATTAGTCCTACTTATCCAGACCTAGCTTTCTGAAGAAGTCTCTGATGCTAGGAAAGTGGAAGGAAAAAGAAGACAATGACTAGCAACAAGGTGGATAAACTCAGTTACAATGGTGATGGATGCAACAAGGTGGATAGACTCTGTTATAATAGCGATGGATGCAGCATTGGAAGACCTGAAAGACCAGGTTGCGGCAGGATGTCACAAAAAAGAAAAAAAAGAAAAAAAGAACCCATGTGGTCCCTACATATCAATCCCAATTTGGTAGCATATCAAATTCCAGAAAATCTGATAGAATCCATTTTTATTTAAATCAGAATGGAAACACACACTGCCACAATGTGCAATGGAAGTTCACCCGCAAACAAAATCAGCCTTTTTGATTTTCCTCATTTGATTATCTTAGTTTCATTTCCTGCTCTAGAAAAGGAAGAAAAGGCTCATTCAGAAAGCTAAGTCTTCTCAAAGGAGCTATTGCCCTTAAAGTCTTGCTCTGCAGTATCACATAACATCCTCTTCTGAATTACATCGATGCCAATGTTAATGTGACTTGAACATTTGAAATGGTGCTTCAGAAAACATTTGTTTGAAGACAAGCTTACATCTATCTATCTATCTATCTATCTATCTATCTATCTATCTATCTATCTATCTATCTATCTATCTATAAACCAGATATATAACTATATTAAAATATAGTACATACATACTTAGGTGTGTGTGTGTGTGTGTGTGTGTGTGTGTGTGTGTGTGTGTGTGTGTGTGTGATTTATATATAATTCTTTCAAGTTGATGAAAGAATCCAAATTACTGGCAAACAGTATCACAACAGCTATTCTAAATTAGAATTAAGATTATCTGTAACTGGAATGAAAGTATTCTTTGGGTCTCATCTGGGCAAACTCTGCTTTACCATAATCTGATAAGATTGAGATTTGCACTTTTAGGCCATATATATCAAATGTATTTCTTGTTGACTCAAAAATGGTTTTCAGAGACTTCGGTGATATTGCTGCAGTATTGACAATATTTTAGAATCCTGCTGTGAATTGTTTGTTGTATCAAATCTTTGCAAGCCTCCCTTCTCCCTCCCCAGAATGAAGCATACAGTGAATTTTCCAATTTACCCATCTACTGATAAAGACTGTTAGTTATATTTGAAACCAAATCTTTCTGCTCTGAGTCACTTGAGATTTCAGCTCATGCTTTCCTTATCTTTGCATATCCATGTATAATGGTGTTGATTGCATCAGCTCAGCATGACTAATCAGTGTCACTCAGCCTTTTGGGTATGTGCAGCCTTATGCCTTGGACACCTTTTCAGTGAGACCTGCATAATACACTAAAGATTCTGTGAAGTATCTTTAGTATTGCATCAAGTTTTGGTATGAAATCAAAGTGATATACAGTTGCACAACTTGCATTGGCTGCTATTTTTTTTAAATCAGCTAAATGGAGAGAATGTCCATAGCATAATACAACAACTCAGAATGAATTTTGTTCTCTTATGAAAGTTTACATTCCACAGCACCTGGCACTTATCTTTGCAATGTTATCATATATATGTCCTCTAAAGTCATTGATATAAATGTAATGACAAGTGTTATACCTGAACATTGTACTAGCCAAGTAGTATTAGTGTAGCCACACTTTGAATGTCAAAAACCTTCAATAACTTGCTTCAAGATGTATTCACCTGTTAATCCAATTAGCTCTTCACAAATTGTGGATGAAAAATATATTTTTATTTTATTTGCTTATAAATGCAGTCATTATTTAATTTCATCTCTAAGTTTTTTGCAAAATATAATTCAGAAAAACATTTAAAATATTGCAGTTTTTCTTTTCAGGATTGTCTTGGAAACTAGAAAAATCTAAAAATATGTAATTATATTAATAATACAATATATAATAGGCATGGTGAATGCAAAGGAACTCACTACTCTGGTTTCCCTCCAATGTATATCAGGAAAGGTCCCCTTTTAATTACATACTCTATACAGCAAGCTTAATAACAGGAGAATAATGGAAAGGAACCACATGAATTTGTTAGAGTAAGATAGTCTTAATTTGTCTGTGAATACTTCCCAAATAATCAGATGTAGTTAAACTATGTAGCTTTATCATTTGGACAAGCTGGGAGTATTAATATTCCCAGTTTTTCCAAGAAGAGGGTTATTAACTGTTAATATTCAATGGGACAAAGATGTGTTCTGATTCTTATAATAACAGCCAATTGAAAAACTTAGCTAATAAAGGAGGAAGAAAGGTTCTGAAATATAATCTATTATTGAGTCATTTGGTAATTTTGAATTAGTGCTATCAAATAATGTTGTTCTGAAACACATTAAATAAATCTCAAAATACTTGATGTTTTTGGGAAGAGGAAAACATGGCTGTTTAGCAAAATATCTCCTCCTCCCCCTCTCTCACACACAATCAAATTCAGTTATGGTCTAGTTTTCGCCAGTAAAGTAATTTTCTTTAACATATTTCTAGATAAACATCAGTTTTACAATTAACACTTGGAAATCTCCAGGATATCCCCTAAGGAATGCTACAGTTTTTTGTATATAATTTCTTCTTGTACTTTTCATTATATATTTGTTTTTCACTGGTAGGTTGCTATCAGATTTGCAGATGTAAGGATGGAATTATGTTCACTTTCATTCAAGTCCAGGTAAAGGATTCACATTTAGTGGTGATTATGATCTAAAATTCTGTAGGATTTACCCAGGAAAATGAAATAAAATGTTTTCAGTGCTAATCTCTATTATCAATGCTTAAATATAGGAGACTACTGTCCTGATACAATGTGCCTTTGCATTCCATCATATTATTGTAGCAAAATAAACATCTGTATAAAAGAAAATGCTATCCAAACAACATGGAAAGTAAGAAAAATGCTTGGTTAAACGGAATATGTTAACAGGGAGAAGGCAACAAATGTGAATAATGAAAAAGAAGCTCAGATATTATACCACAATTTAGAAAGCAGTAAGCCATCCCTTTTCCTGAACATTCTTATAACAAACAAATCATTTGAACACTCATTTCTTCAGTATAGACAGTTGCCAGACAGTTCCAAAAACAGAGGAACAACTACTAAAAATGGTTACAGGAAGGAAGGAAGGAAGGAAGGAAGGAAGGAAGGAAGGAAGGAAGGAAGGAAGGAAGGAAGGAAGGAAGGAAAGGGAGAAATGGTGGCTTTAAGACCTTTGCTGTTTTCTATTAACAATATGACCTTCTAGCTCAGGGCTGTCAAACTCCCGGTCCATGGGCCAGATGTGTCACGTGCTAGCCACGCCCATGCCCAGTTTAGCAAAGGGTAAAAAGTCCGATACATCATGTGATGGCATGATGATGTGAGTCTGACATCCCTGTTCTAGTTATCTGACATGATCTTACTTATTTAGAACCATATGATCCAATTGTAATGGAAATATTGAAAGAGTAGGCTGTCATAGTCAATATATCAATTATCTTTCCAAAGAGATTCTCCCCCAACTTCCTTCTGCAAGTAGTTTCCTCTACATTTTATTATGTACCTTTTCACCAAATGGTGAAAACAGGCATTGGCAATTATTTGTACACTTATTTGGATGAATGAACCATAATGACAACAATGGATGTAGTAACTATCCACTGGAAGATTGCTTGGGATTCTGCAGTTACTCTTACCATTCCCTTCATCTGTCTTTTGGGGAGAATAGTTTCATGTGGCATTCATAAAGAAAAGTGTGCCCTATAGGGAAGGAAGAGGCAGGTGCTTGGGATAGGATGAATAAAACAATGATTAATCCTACGAAGGGATGTGAGAAATCTGATACAGTGTTTCTAAAGCCTGAAAACCTTGGCAAGTTTTAATGAAAAATTCAGTGTTTCATTCATTTGGATCCTAAATATAGATGTGCCTTTCCATTTAAAAAGTAATCCTTTATATTTGTTTTGCCAGCAAATTATTCTTTAGGTCAGGGTATAACAAGAGCTTTTGCAAGATATAATCACATGACATTGTAGTATTTGCAATGCTGCACATTTATTGCATGTACAATATTTAAGACATTACAGCACTGGAATTAGAAGTAAATCTGGGACGTAGTATTAGTACAAAAGGTTCTTCTGAAGGTTGAAGATATGCTCCAAATAACTCTCATCTCTACTAATAATTAATTATACACCAAAGTGTGAATACATGTCTCTCTGTGTGATCTCAATTGCTACTTTTTCCTAAAGCAGGGTAAGAAGTTGTCCTCTTTGCTGCCTTTCTACATTGTCCTTTGTTTCTCACCTCTCAATACATTTCCAAAGTTATTTTTATTTCTACCCATGGAATTTATTCCATTACATTTGTAATTTCTAAGAAGTAAATGGTGAATTATTTGAATTGAAGAAAAAGTACATATAGTCCTTGATTACCTACTGCATTGTCCGTGACCATTCAATGGTGTTGAAAAAAATAATTCTGTGACTAAAATCCCCACATTTATCACTTTCACAGTGTCCTTCAGTCACATGATCACCATAAGATCATTATGTGTTTCCCTATGCCTGATCTGTTTTTAAAAGAAAGATTGGAGAGGAAGAAATTACAAGTGAATAAGCAAGTACACAATAGGGAATACCTATTGAAAGAAGAAGACTCAGGGCTGGGAACCACAACAGACTTGTGTCTACAAAGTCTCTCTGGAAAAAAAGGAAATCATTAAACTACCCATTTATATTCTAGACATCTGCTGCTTATGAGTAGGCTACAGGAACTGATATGGTTGATTTGTGTTTGAGCAACGGAAAGTTGAGGGACTTCAATGAAAAACATAGCCACAATATAGTGCATATAGGGACCAATGGTGGGATACGACCAATATGCCACGGTATGGCATACTGGTGCCTAGTGGGAGCACCAGGTACTGTTCCGGTATGATGCTCTGGAGGGCCCCCCAGCCCACTCTCCTTACCACCATTTGAGCTGATTGAGGCTTTTGTGCACGCACATGGAGGGTACGGCGCCTGCGTAATGCTCCGCCAAGCAGCTGGAGCATTGCGGGCAGTAAGTACACAGGCGTGCACTGTGCGCATGCTGTGCAAATGTTGCGTGCATGCTGCCCGCGTTCACGTGGTGGACACTGGGCCCCGTTGCAGTGTACCGGTTGCAACAGGATCCGGAACTCACCACTGATATGGACACAAGGTTCTCCAAACCTCATTTATTAACCATGTTTCAAAATTGCTTTTTAACTGCTTTTGAACTAATAGGAAAGTTTGAATCAACAAATTCAAAAGCACTTGATGAGTTTCCTTCAATCTGTAGTAAAATCAGTTTTAAATGCAAGTTTAAGATGTTAATTTTTTTTAAAAAAATCTTTTTTTCTTTTTGAATAAAGAACAAAAGAGTGATTAGAATGTTGATTTTAGAAAGTTTCAAATGTAGTAAAGGTCCAGATGCATTTAAAATAAGATTATGAAATCATTTATAAGTATCTTACCATGGGAAAATGCTATTGTTTTTTAGAATAAAAATAAGAAACAATAGCATTTTCCTATAAAAGGATGCTTATAATTGATTTCATAATCTTATTTAAATGTTTAAATAAACAGTTAAAATCCATTATAAGCATATTTCCATGGATAAATGCTATTGCTTAAAAAAACCATGATATAATGGGATTTTGAAATTTTGACACACCAGAGGGACTAGAACAAATGGAAGATATCAATCAAAAGAGACTTACTAATATAGAATGGAGCAAAATATTTTAACTTTGTATGCACTGAAGGATTTTTTAAAAAAAAATGGATTGAGAAGTTAATTTTAAGAGTATGTCCTATTATAAATAGAATGTGTCTAAAATGTTATGGAAGAAGAACAGGTTTTAATGGAGAAGACTAAGACTGATTTGAAAGTGAATTTAAAAATGACAGAATATAGGAATGATGTGGGGGGGAAATGCTACATCATATATACAAATAAAAGTTATGGGTCTTAATAATTAAAAGGAACATACAAATAACAAACAAAAGAGTGATATGGATAACTTCCCTATATGGGTTTTATAAAATAGACCTTTTAAATTTTGAAGGATTTGGTGAGAAGGAACCAAGATTTTTTTTAAAATAAATTTTTAAGACATTATTTGACGAGAATAAATAGCAAGATTGTTAGAAGTAAAAGTTCAACAGTTGGTTTGTTTGATCAAAGTTGAAATATCAATGTTATCTCTGGTAACCCTTAATGGACCTCTGTAGGACTGAAATGATTATGTTTTTTTTTAAAGTTATTTATAGATAAAAGATGGGAAATGGGAAGAAGATATTATTTGTTGTATTTTAAAAAAAGATAATTTTATATTTTTTTCTCTTTGTTCTCTTCTTTTTTTTAGTTTTTATTGGTCTTTACCTTTTAAACTGTAATATTTAATAGAAGTATTATTTTAAAAGAAGTGAGTGCTAAGTTAGGATAACTTGCTGGTCCCTCCCTTGCTTTCCATTTAGCCGAGCATAGAAATCATATGTTCTCATTTGGTTCAAATGTCTCCAGTCCTCAGGAAACATGGAAAACAATCAGAAATGTAAAGTTCCATAATAAAACTCCCGGTAGCTTTCTAGATTGCCCTTTGCAGAAACCGAAGCCTCATTTCTTTCTTTAATTTGTGCACCAACCTTAAAATCAGTAAGATTGAATGTGTGCTCCCAGAGGCAAGACTTGGCCCCAAAGCAGCAAATAGATCCTGTAGCTGTTTGTGGTTTGTCCCAAATTAAAAGCACAGCTTGTATATTGATGGCATGGTATAAATAACAAGTGCGATTGTAGAGAGAAGAAATAAAACCATATCATTCATCAAAAGACTTTTGTTTTTTATTCCTATGTTTTCCTCCCAAAGGAGCTTAACTGTATGCTAACACAATCATATTTCTACATTGAGTGGAAATATACATTGGGCAACAAGCAAGGAATAGACTATCTTCAGCTTTATTTAATCACTTCACTTTCCATTTGAAAAGTAATTCATCATGGGAAGTCAGTGGGGTATAGAGAGCACTAATTGCAGCAAAATATCAAGGACAGTTTTCCTCTGTCTTAATTAAATATTAATGAGTGAAGTTATTTGCAAACGCAGGCTTCTGGGGTGGACTTGCCTGTCCAAGTTTAGTAAATACTGACATTGGGGTGTCAAAATAAAATCCCTTAATTGATTTATACGGGGATAGCTTTTTTTTTTAACTTTTGCTTTCTTTAAAAGAAGGTCCCTGAGCTGACACTTCTCAAAGCTTTCTTGGATAATTCCCCAATGAATAACTTATAGAGAGACATTGCCGGATCAGTTTTTAATTGCACAATTGACTGTTTCTGGACCGAGCAATGCAACTAGTGTCCTCTTCTTAATGACAATTCCTATTTCACCATAAGAAATAACAATTCCTAAAGAGAGAGCGAGAACAATCAATCATTGTATATATGTCCATAGAAACTTTTAAAACTCAATTTATGTTGCTATATTATTATGTACAGAGAATTTGAATATCTTTGCACATTACAGAATCTATAGGTGAACCGAGGATTTCTGATGATTAATACAACAGAAAGATACGCAGCTACTCATGTCTCTAGAGAGTTAATAAGAGGGAATTCCACTGCAGGAATCTGTTTTCTTTTTTCACCTAACCAAAACATCCTGCTGTAAATAACAATAAAGAAAGATGAATCTTTTGTTTTATTTCCCTTAGAAGGAAATTGGAATTAAATAACTGATGCTATTATCTAGAAACAAATAGGACAGCTTTCATAAGGGACTAGAATTCATTTTTCCCTATTTTTAAAGAAAGATAAATGAGAAGATTAGAGTGATCAGTTGTAAGACGTATATTTGGGGTATATCCTTTGCATTGATCTTTGTTGCTGGTGACCTTATGACTTTGTCCAGGTGGTTTCTCTGACTACAGTACAGAAGCAAATTGCTTTCTTCCAGGATATTTTACTACTTCCAAAACTAGTTTTCAGCTCTGGTGTTCCCTGATACCCTTCCAGACAAGTCTTGACCATATCCAACTCTGCTCATTTTCCAAGCCCAAACAAGATAAGCCAGATGCTACTATCTGGATGTGATACTGTATCCAATTTCCCTGAAATGATAATAAATGTCTACATAAGTTAGATAGATAGGAAGGAAATATTTGATACCGTCAATTGGAAAGGGATGTGAGTCCTTATTGACAGTTATTTTCAAAAGTGAATAGGATGGTGTACGGCTGAAGAAATGCTTTCATTTGGTGTCAAAGGAGATTCACAAGATGCTTTCATCCTCAATAGCCATTCTGTAGTAGGACATTTACATTTATAAATTTGACAAATAGGCACATTAAACACATGCATATATCAAGATTCTTTAGCTGTGGGTTTATTATATTGCATGACCTCTTGCATCAACATCTACATCAATCAGGCCAGAGAATCATCAAAGTGGAAAGATTATTTATACATGCATGACATGATTTGTCTATGTATTAATTTATATTTACATAAATACAGCCAAGCACATATCTCCTGTTCCATCAGGTAGTATTAGTAAAAGCATTTTGCTATTGTGATATGATAATGAGTAAAGTGGTTGTGGACCGCATAAACATGTGTTATTTGACTAGCTAAAGTTTGTGTCAACTTCTCTAATCTCCTGATTTTACCTGAAATATCACTACTTGAAATGCATGCTAATTCTACTGGTATGTGGGAAAAGTCTTGGAAAGTAGAAGAGCTACAGTCTAGACAATGGTCAGACAGGCAGAAGCTGAGATCACAGAAGGAATGTGGATGCGGCAAATATCTCAGCAGAGAACACTCAGTTTCTTGGAATATAAAGGTCAGGTGGGGACAGATATACTTTCAGAATTGCAGGACACTGATTTACATTCCCGACCTGTTTCTATCTCCCACGAAAGCTTTATTCTGAAAAATAAGAGAAATCATGCCATTTTGTAGCTGCTTTGTTTCCTAAGAAACTTCTTTTGGTTTTTAAAGATGTTATTAATTTATACATGTGGTAATAGGGCATCTGGGCCAGATTTTAACTTGGAAGATAGTTCAATGATTACCACATTAGTTCAAATGGAAGATGACTGTGAAATTAAAACAACTACCTTACCTTTCTCCCAAAAATGGATTAGATAAAAAATATAATACCCACAAAGTTATATATAGTTATATAGTTATTTATAACTATATTGACAAACATATGCGCATGATACACATACAGATTAAACATTAACTACTTTTTAAATTAATTGGATGTAAAATAATGCATTTATAAAATTGATTTTACCATCTGAAAATTCATAAAGGCCATTTTCTCTCAAGGACTTAAGCATTTTCATATACAATTACTCAACCAGGTAAACAAAATACACTCCATCCTTCCCCTGTAGGTAAATTCCAATTTTTTAGATGTTACAAACAGGATGAAAATCATTGTTGAACTAAAATCCCAAGACGTTTCATCTCCAGGAATGAGATATGTGCTCTCTTGTTCTTTAAACACCAACATAATGGTATCTACTTTTTTTTTTTTAAGTCTTCTTATGATGTACAAACAAAATTTATGAAGGTATGAAGGTAAATGGAAAAAAACTGAATCTGAAATTTGAAGATCTGATTCAAAATGTGATGGTTTAGAACAAGGAACTTTGTGGATGAATAGTCTGGTAATTGCTTGAAAGGCAACAAGAATTACTGACCTTGAAAACTATAAGTAACTTGGAGCAAATGTACAAAGTATTTTGAAAGTAAACAAAGCTCTTCAAGATGAATTGACCAAAATAATTTACTTTTTAAAAAAACATTTCTTATAATAGTGAGGAAGATAAGCTTGTATCAGCTTCCATGGGGGAAATATGAGCTTTTTGCACATCATTTTAGCTTTAATAAACTGCCTAGGGTCCACAAAGAGTGAAGGAACAAATAAATTGTACACACATGCATGCACGTATGTTCTCTTTCTGAGATGGTCAATTTCACATTTTCTGCCACTGATGGATTGCCACAAGTGTGAGATGAGTTAGGAGACTAGGTAAACCCAGTCAGGCGTTGGGTCAAGGCAGAAATTCTGGAGGATATCAGGTAATGAGACTCACAATCTTGTGATAAACTTTATTTCTGACATGCCTGCCCCATCCCTGGATCAGGTCCTTGCATCTGTCCTTGACTAGCAGGTGTGGCTGGTTAATAAAAAAAAACCAACATGCTTCTACTGCTGATTTTAACAGGATGAATAGATACAAATGGAACATGTAATATTCAAGAAAGTTAATATTGATTCATTGCTTTTAATAATTTCAATTTATTGTACAGGTCCAAAGTCACACTATTTGAGATGGTGACTATATAAATTTTATGTATGTTAAATTTTATGTTTATTATACTTCAGGTTCTAACACATACTCACTTAACATATGTCAAATACTTTCATCAAGTCATCCAACTCTATAAAGTTTTTAATTAGATATATTGTTTCATTGTCCTGTATTTTCTTTCCCAATAGTGAATTGTTGCATTAAGCCATTTTTTACTATAAAAGTTGATCAAAGACCATAATAGGAGTATTTGACTTAATTTTTATTTTATATATACACATAAATAAGATGATGAACATGTTGAAAAAAACCCTGTATTATCAAGTAATGCAGCAGATGAATCAGGATACCTGTTTGTTGGAAAATGTTAATCATTCAGATGCCTTAATAATAACACAATATGCTCATTAGACAACATTAGATAAATTCTTCCTTGGCAAAAGTTACTGATTGAGTTAGGAAGAAAATAAAAATGAACTTTCCTCAGGTTTTGGTATAAACAGTTTGCACAAAGCTATTAAATAATGAGTAAAAAATTGCATTAACTAATGATTATTAATGATAGGTAGTAGTAGTAAATCTGTTTGATTGGCTATAACTATATAATTAGAATTAGTATTTTTAATCGTAGTTAGAATTTTTAATGGAATTTAAAACAACAGTTTTCAATTCTTACTATCATCAGTTGCTTTTCTTTTTTTTTCATTTTCACTTTTTCTTTGACAATGTGGGTTATCATACAGAGGTGTGTGTTTGTATCTGTGTGTTTTAATTGCTTACTCTGTGTCAGCCCAATGGAGATTTGGTGCTTACTGATCATGACATTTTTATATAGTACTATATTTATTCACAGCACAACAAAGTCAGACTGCTCTGCTGGCAACCAAATTAATTCCATCCCTGATCTCTGTTCTTATAAGTTTTCTAGAACCCATAAATGCTCATTAGAGCCACCCGAATGTCCTTTGTTCAATCTAGCTGGATTATTTGGATGGGGGGGGGAGGGAGTTTAAGAGTAGTTTGCTTGGTATCTACTGATAAACATGTAATTCATGTTTGACATTGCTATAAATATCATTTAGATGATAGGGAGAGTCTTTTTTTTTTTTTTTGCATTGCACTCATCAGTTGTCAGTGTGATCACTCAGCTCTGGGATTTATTTACCTTCAAATGTCCCTTTCGTATTGTCATTCGTATTTAACACTGATGTGAGAATTGCTATGGCATTAATAACTTCTAAAATAAAAGTTGCTCCAATTTTTTTTTTAACCTGCATGTATTCAATTTAAAATGATAATGTCACGTTGGGGAACATTTTAAGGAAAATAAAATTGGGGAATGCTTCACCCATCTTTTGCTCACTATTTCTGTACTAAAATCATTTTCAGACTGTTGTTGTTGCTTATTATCTCTTAGATGTATTCTTGCTTTTTTTTAAAAAAAAAAAACCTGCAATGCTGTATTTCCACTGATTAAAATGGGAGGGAGCAATTTAATCTTCTCCTCACACAGCTCACACAGACCTTTAAAAAATATCTTCTAGAAGATATTTCCAGCCTCTGCATTTAAAAGCACATGGGGATTACAGAGAAAGAAAAAAGGAAGTTGTCCCTTGGTGTGTGTCTGTATGTGCTGTATATCTTGCCCTTCAAGAAAGTGATATACCAAAAAGATATGAAATCCGTGAAAAGGAAGAAGAAGAAGAATGGGAGTCATAACAGTGCCAGCAATTAAAGGAAAAGAGTGTGTGTGGGGGGAGGAATCGCAGTTGTAAAAGCCTGAACAAATAGGGAAAGTTTAAATGCTTCTAAAATGAGTAGATTTCAGAACTGTTTTGACATAAAGCAGGCTCCATGCAAACAGCAAAAGTAGAGTTACAGATGTTGGGTATATGGTTTGTCCCATTCTTCTTGTCCCTTCACCAGGGATAAAGAATTGAGGGCATACTTAATACACAATTGCTAGCTAGGCCAACTTCCTGAAAAAAGAGTTTAAAAAAAGACTGAACCAAACAAGAACAAATAATCCAGAATAGGGCTGAAAATGAGTAGAAAAGCAAAAAATAGCCAGATTAGAAAGGAAAAGAGACAAATAGCAGAGGTTAAAGGAGAGAATTAACCATGTGATTAAAGGCTCCTCCATAGAACCTTCTGGCTATGGATGGGCTGCAAGAGGACTTGACCAAGGAGTGACTCACAATTTCCTGCTTTGCTTAAAAATGATGTTTTCCAACTCACATTAGTATAAGTTTTGCTACTAGGATTTTCTGCATCATTTTAACTCAATGTTTGAATTCCTGTTGGTCACTATGAAGATGTAATGGCTCATATTTATTTCTAGTCACCACTCTACCTGGACATTTTGAAGAAGTCTTCATCCTAGAACAGGAATATGTGCACATAAAGGTTCTACTGTTTTCACAAAGGCCTCAAGCTTTATGCAGATTTCTTTCACATATCAATACATGTGGATCTAAAGCACTCATTCCTATTCTTCACACAGAAGTGGTGTTAATGGTTAGTACAAAAGAGAAATGGTCAAAGGTGAATCAGTGAATGACTACTTTTTTTAAAAAAAACCTTCTTTTTCCTTTAGATGATGAAAAGAATGATGAGACTGTGGCGTCCTTTACCTGTACCCCACCCTACATACTAGTTCAGTGGTAGATGTAATACAGCATGTGACACACAAGGGGGATCAATGGAGACGAATCATTAAAAATGTCTATCAGTTGAAATCATGCACAGGTAGTCCTCAAGTTATGGTGGCAATTGGAATAAGTGATGCATTGATAAAGTGTGACGTTATGTCACTGTGCCACCTAACAATAGTAATTCTGACTATCTTGGTTGCCATCTTAACCTGAAGATTACAGAGGTCATTAAGAGGGAGGGAAGAAGGAAACAAGGAAGACAGTAAAATTCATTATCCTAAATCCTAGGCTCTGATTCAAGAGAGATGATGTGTTTTAATAAGATGGTGATATTAAACATACATTAAATGTAATAGCAAAGAAAATCATTGAACTAATTTGTGGTATCCATAGAAAGTCATTGCTGTTGTCAAAATTGTCAAAATGGTAAAAAGCCTTCACACAAAACTTTGTTTGTATATGTGATATTATAACATAAGTGGGAATGTTTATTTGCTTCACATTGCTACAGATGTCCTGTCTGTGCCTCTTTCTAATGCTGCTGAACCCATATAGTTTTATGAAGCTTATAGTATATGTTGCTGATACTCTGAATTTTGATTCTTATGTTGTTGATAGTCTGAATCTTGAAAATCCACAGATAGCATAGTGATGGCATTATTTATTTATTCAATTTAATAGCCACCCATTTAAATCCTGAGACTTGGCTAGATCAAATACAAGCATAAAATATTAATCAAACAACAAAACTAAGGCAGGGCCCTTAACACCATAAGCCAAGCTAACAATACATGTCAGGCTCTACCAACAACCTGGTCCCAGTGCCTGGGGTGAAACAGGTCTTCTAGTTTTTTTTCCAGAAAGCTAACAAAGGTCAATCCTGTTCAGGATGTCTAGGAAAATGCCTTATGGATCCATAGACATGAAATATAAATTCTGATCAAAACTGCCTTTGGAAGATCCTAAATTACTAATGAGATATTTGAATATATCTAATTGATTTATGTATCTGTTTTGTCATTTTTCTAACTACTGTCAGAACATTTGCATGCATGCAAATTCATACATCTCTATGTCTGCTGAATATATTTGTACAAGATACTTTATAAGCTATTCCTTCAAGCACCATTTTCCAATCACATATATCTGTAATGCAGCAGAGGAGAAGGCAGCAATCAGTCTCCGTATTTGAAGCTGTTGTAAAGCTGAGAGTGCAGGCTGGAATATTTTTGTGACATTCTGTGGCTTAACAAAGTTTGCCTGGAGCAATACCAGCTTTCTCTGTGATACCATCAGATTGCAAGCAAAGCAGGATTAAATGGAGTCAGGTCTTAGATGACAAGTTGGCTATTTAAAAAATTAGGTGCTGTGGGAAATAATGATATTTTGAGGACTACATCTATGAAACATGATTTTAGTTCGGCAGCATGCAGTTGAACAGCACCACTCAGCCTTAGTCAATAGCCATGAATAAATTTAAGAGGCCCTGAAGCTTTAGCTAGTACATAGCACAGCTGTACAGGCAGTTATTGGGGTTCCAGTGGTGGCCCTTGTTATATCATGGTTCCATGAGCTGCACTGGTTCTGATTCCTAGTTAAAATGTTGGTTATCACCTTTAAAGAATTTCATGGTGAGGGTCAAGGTTATTTAAGGAACCAATTTACCCAATGGTTTTAGTCCAATTACATCAGTGCCAGCAGAATAGGTATTTTGTGGATAGTGAAGGAATTTTGGCTAGCTCAGTCCAGGAGAAGAGCTTTTTCTATCGTGGCACCTGTCTTCTGGAACATCATGCCACTCCCATTATTTTGCCTTCAGAAAGGCTTGAAAACCTGGCTCTGCCAGCTGTTCCAGGGCCCCAATGGATGAGTGACATCCTGGAGGTGGTTAATAGATTAGACAGATTTCACCTCCTCCCTGTGTGCACTTTGTTCCCTTCTTTTCCATCTTAGTCAATTACATTTTAACTGAATTATACATTTGTGGTCTTTATTTATTGCTGTAGTGCTTTATATGGTGTTTTTGTTGCCTAGAGTAAGCTGCCTAGAGTTGCTTCAGTGACATGGGTGGCATGGAAGTTTAATAAATAAATAAGGGCCATTGTTGCCATACTCGGAGTGGGGATAGAATCTCTATATGTTGTAGATATTCTAAGAGTTTTCTGTATAAAAAAGGACCTAAAAGTAGAGCAAGAAACCCGAATACATGAAACTAAAGCCATTATTACAGACATAATAATGTGAAATCACAGCTTCCAGTTCTTTACCTGGTGTTAGTCTTCATATGCATTGAATTACACCAAGAACCTAGGATATCATGTTGTCAAAATGTATCAGCATACTATTTCAAGCATTGTGGCCTTTTGTACTGATAGATGAAAATTGTGTAAATGTGCATATGTATAGTATGTATGCGTGTCAGAGGTGGCTTTCTACCAGTTCAGTCCAGTTCTCCCAAACCGGTAGTGCTGCCTTCAAACAGACCGTGAAAGAGTTCTCTGTTTTTGTTAAAAGAGGGCCCACCTGACCGGCCCTAGGTTATACTTACCTTTATTCAAGCTTCCAAAGCCCTGCTGATCTGGGGCTTGAATTGCCACTCCTCAGCTGTTTTCCCTTTTTTCTGACCAATTTTATTCAATTGTGCACGCCCATGCAGAAAACCAGTTAGGAACCCACCACTGGTGTTTGTGTGTGTGTTCAAGTTCTTACACACACAAATGCACACATTCACAGTCTTTTCAGTCTCATCAAATGTAAATAAAAACATTTCACCAATTCTATTATTTTATGTCTTATTTTACCTTTGTATTTGAATAACTTCCAGTGTTTTAATAACCTATTGTGAACCTACTTTTATAAACTACTGTGATTTGGTGTAATAGATACGTATTTATGATAACAAGTTCTAAAACAGTAATGTGGTTTATGACTAAACTTGGCTATTTGACAACTTCTGAAAAGGATTAAGAATAGGATAATGTCCACAAGTATTTTAGTCAACAATGGTAAATCTTGGTAGACCTTTGAAGGCAACACTAGATTTTTTTTTTAAAAAGGATTATTGTTTCAAGAGATATAATTAGACATAAACACTAATTGTTCTGCATTACACACTGTCACATTATTTGTAAGAAAGGCCACGGCGGGCACCAACAATTAGGCAACATGCACAGTGAACAATGGAAACTAGTAATTATTGCTAATAAATAGCAGCTAAGGGGGGAGGGGGATGGACCAAAGGGAGTAAAGTAGTGAAAGTCATGGAGAAGATTAAAGCCAGCCCAGATGTTCAACTGCAAATGCCCAAGAGAAAGATTTAAAATTAAAACCTGAGAGAAGAAAGACTTTATAATTACACATAAATCATACCCATTAGTCTACTTTTCTCTCTTAATGATCCAATTCATAAAAAGATATTCTTGGGCAAAGCAGCTCTAATGCATTATCAAGAATGGCTTGTCTCAAAGGATTTTCAGTGGTCAGAGAGAAGCAGGGAATCAGCTGATGTGAATCATCTGAATTTTCCTAGCTGATAGGAATCGTTTGTCCCATTTTCATTTTGCTTGTTTAGCTACTATTGTTTCTTCAGCTGGGCAGGAAGTGATATGACATTTAGCAGATGACACGTGAACCAAATTAGGAATTCAGTATAGTTTCATAAATGAAAAAAATATTTATTCTCTTTAGGTATATTTCTTTAGTATTAATTAAGACTGTTACGAATAAACTGATAAAAAATACATCCCATTAAATTTTGTCAGAGATTCATCAATGCACTAGATCTGAATATGAACAAAAGAATACAACTGAGAAATAGGTGGAATTAAAAGTATAGCTGATGATTTATTCGACCTGTAATACTGAGATGTCAAATCACACACATATATGAACAAGCTATTCTAATAGCTGGGGAGGGCAGTTTTCTCTCCAATAATTGAACCAAAGAAGACCAGATGATCAATTCTGATTAACAGGAATGATTTTTAATTAAATTCAAGTCATTGATCAGCTAATTGTTCTGATTATGTAGCAACTCTAGTGAATTACAAGACCTTGGCTTTGAAGTCTATAGAAAGCAGTAGCTTAAAGGGGAGAAAAGGAGCATTGATGGCCCAGGGTTACATTTAAATAATTGATTTTCTTGCTATAGAGACAAGCCTGCATCGAAGAAGAGTAATGTGCTGAACCTTTTATTTACATGGCTGGGAAAAAATAAGGAATCTCTATAAGAGTTTTGTTTTAGCTTAAGAAACCCTAAAGTGGTATAATGAGGCATGTAAAGAGATGTCTTATACAATAATACAATAGCAGAGTTGGAAGGGACCTTGGAGATCTTCCAGTCCAACCCCCTGCCTAGGCAGGAAATCCTATACCGTTTCAGACAAATGGCTATCCAACATCTTCTTAAACACTGGGGCATTCACAACTTCTGGAGGCAATTGTTCCACTGATTAATTGTTCTAACTGTCAGGAAATTTCTCCTCAGTTCTAAGTTGCTTCTCTCCTTAATTAGTTTCCACCCATTGCTTCTTGTTCTACCCTCAGGTGCCTTGTAAAATAGTTTGACTCCCTCTTCTTTGTGGCAACCCCTGGGATATTGGAACACTGCTATCATGTCTCCCCTAGTCCTTCTTTCTATTAAATTAGACATACCCAGTTCCTGCAACCATTCTTCATATGTTTTAGTCTCCAGTCCCCTAATCAACTTTGTTGTTCCTCTGTGCACTCTTTCTAGAGTCTCCACATCTTTTCTACATTGTGGTGACTAAAACTGAATGCAGTATTCCAAGTGTGGCCTTACCAAGGCATTATAAAGTGGTATTAACACTTCACGTGATCTTGATTCTATCCCTCTGTTTATGCAGCCTAGAACTGTGTTGGCTTTTTTGGCAGCTGCTGCACACTGCTGGCTCATATTTAAATGGTTGTCCACTAGGACTCCAAGATCCCTTTCACAGTTACTACTGTTGACCACGGTACCACCTATACTGTACCTGTGCATTTCATTTTTGTTGCCTAAATGTAGAACCTTACTCTTTTCACCATTGAATTTCATTTTATTAGATAGTGCCAAATATTCAAGTTTCAGTCCTCTGGTAGTTCCCCGGTGCTCCAGGATCTCTTATAAAAGACACCCAGTTATTTCTTAAGGTCATCAACAAATTTACCCATGAAATCCCGTTTTCCTTTTATCTAATTATTTTGACATTGATCAGTAATAAAAAATTAGTAGCTTCTTTACTGCTAATGACAGCATGAAAGCAGTAAAGTGAATCAGGATTGTTGAGATGGGAAAAGAACAGGCTGTTCAAGACTGCTTAGGATCTGATGTCCTCTCAACAGAATTATTTTCAGCAAGCATACTGGGAGTTTTCTCTTCTTCATCTATCCTTTTTGGGGGACAGTTAGTCTCCATTATCAAAGATAACAGTTATCAACTATCTACTGCAGCATCACTGGGAAGAAAATGGGCTACCTGTTGCCTTTGATCTCTATTTGGCTCCAAGAATATGAGCTCATCTTAATCCCTCCCCACCAAGTCATCAATTGCATTTAAAAGTTTAATAGAAGATAGATAAATATAATGCATAAAGAATAGAGTTACAAATGATCATTGAGACCATATAGTTCAATTTTATTCATTGCAAGAGTCAATGAAACATCTCTGATAGATCTATTTGAAGATTCATTTCAAAGAAGAACTTATTATGTCATATGTCAGAGGCCTTCAATGTTTTTGGCACCAAGGACCAGTTTCATGGGAGATTTTTTTTTTCATAGACCAGGAGGAGGAAGTGTGCAACCTAGATCCCTTGTATGTGCAGTTTGTAATAGGGTTCATGCCCTAATGAGAATCTAATGTCTGATTATCTGAGGTGGAGATAAGACAATAATGCTAGAACTGGGGAGCAGCTGTAAATACAGGTGAAGCTTTGCTGACTCACCCATTGCTCACCTCTGGTTGTATGTCCTGATTCCTAACAGGCCGTGGTGCAGGGGTTCGAGACTCCTGTTGTATATCAACTATTGGCAGGCAGTTCATACAGTCAAAGTTTACTCTGATATATAACCAGAATCTCGTTTTCTCAGTTAATTAGTTTTGGTCCTGTCTCTGTGTCAAGGGAACACACTATAACTCCACTCTCTCTTTTGGAGGATTGTTTCATGTCCATCATCTGTTGTCTTTTCTATAGGTTAAATATATCCAGATATTTTAAACAGAGGAATTGGTTTCTAAAGAGTTCACCATCCTTATAATCCTCCTCTTAATCTGTTCCAATTTGTCAGGGATATTTTTTGAATGGTAGTTTCCAGAACTGGAAAAATTGCTTCAAATAAGATTGATCAGGACAAAAATCAGTGGCAGATTTAAATCTCATGATTTGGATCCTGTGTTTCTATTAATATACCCTAATATAACATTTGTGGTGGTGTTTTTTTTTTAACAGCTGAGTGACAGTACTGCCTCATGCTTTACTTGTGGTCATCCAGGATACCAAAACCTTTCTGTGTTTTACAAAATTGATTTTTTGGGGGAGACATCTGTTTGTGTCATGCTACCAAAGGCTATGTTTCTAAAAGCCATAGATTGAAGCAATTTTATCTCTTTATAAAAAAAAAATAAGAACTTATTAAGTTCTAGTCAATAACAGCAGGAGATTTCAACAGAGTTGGAAACTAGTGAAAATAGTAAAATATGTAATTTAGAGTGGAAGATTGCATTGCAAGTTACTAGAGAACACAAGTGAACAAGCTTGTCCTTTGCCAACATGCATGATGTTCCTGAATAGCAAAGATATTAACTTAACTAATGATCCTTTAAATGGGTATGTAAAATATAATTTAAAGTACTTGCAACATGCAGAAGAGAGTAACATCATTTGTTACTGCCAGCTCAGTGGCATGTGGAAATCAGGAAATCATTAGCCTTGGTAGAAACAGTAATGCCACAGAGATGAGAATACATTATTTGGAGTAGTTAAATAACAGGGGATGCAGTCACTGTTGAACTGCAATAAACAGCATGATTTATTGAATGGTAAATACTAATACACAATAAGAAAGATCAAAGTCTGGAGGGTTTAGTCTCTGTGCTGTTGTGTTACTATAACAGGGTTCCAGGAATCTGTTGAGAGTGTCACACATTTTAATCACAGAATCTGGAGTCTTTTGACCAAGTAACAATGGAGTGGACAATATGAAAAAAACAGCAGAGCACATTTCTATTATTTCTGAGCACCGGGATATATCACGGATGAGCACAACAAAAGTAACATTTTTCTTAAGGGATGTACTTGTTTTCCAGAGGTTTCTTTTTTATTGCTTTTTATTGTCAGTGTCACTGTTTCTGTTTTTAGCTTTTGATTAGCTTTTTGATGTTTTAAAAGCATGAGAGCTGTTTCTCACACTGATAAATTGAGTAGCACTTACCAACAGAACACAAAGCAAGCAAGCCCTGACTTTAAAAAGTGACAGTTCACTTAAGAGGGACAGAAAAAAATATCAGTTTAGAATGCCATCCTAAATTGCTTATATATTTATGACTTATTTGAAAGTAAGATATTTGTGGAACTCTTGTATTGTAATCTTAATCTGCCTTCTTATATATTACTAAAGAGAGTTCTGAGAGAATGTTTTAGGTGTGTTGGATTAATTTTACCTGTCCAAACTGCAGAGACAAATGTTTGATAGGTGAAGGCACCAGAAGGGTACACCAAGGTTGTTCCTTTTTTAAAAAGATATTTTATAAATGAACATGCTCATTGTAAAATAAAAATAAGATTGAACTACTTGTATATTTATAAAGAAGTAAATAAGAGTTACTTTTGTCAGTTGTCTGTTGAGGTGAGAAAAAGGCATTCAAAGTTATTGTAGGACCAGGTCTAATCTTCAGGGAGGAATTGTTATCCCAAGGACAGCTAGCTGAATTGGAGCAACAAGAGGCACTGGTCAACTGTCTTTTGCTTTTGCTGCTCTTGATAGCTGCACTGAAAAATGAACCAGGTACTTTGCAAAGATGGTTGAGAATGGGAATATCAGAGCAATCATACTTTTTCTCTTGAACAATATTTAAATGAAGCAATACAATCACTAAAAAGCAGCAGAACGGTGAGGGTTGGGTTTTTTTTTTTTTTTTTTGCATATTTATTCCTGATTTGAAATCCAGACCTCATCTTGAAGAATCAATCTATGCAGGTGATACTACTGATTTGTGCATTCTAATAACAGGAAAAAAAAATCAGATTCAGCTTTCTATCCCCCCTTCCCCCCCCTCTCCCACACACAATGAGACTTGATTCTGTACAAAACAAACTCATATAAGCCTGGTTTGCCTCAGCCTTTGCAGACCTGAACTGCAGGTATGCAGCTACTCATTCCAACAGAAGGGTGTGTAGAACCCAGTCTAGTCCAAGAGCCCAATCCAGAACTCCATAAATTATTGTATAATGTTCATTGGCTGTAGTCCTGTGCGTACAAAATAGATTCTGATTCAACCGTGGCTGTTACTAGCATCAGAAAAAGAAGAAAAAAACTTCTAAAAGACTAAATTAACAAAAAATCTTCTTTATATCTCCTTTCCTCTTTTCATCACATCATTGTTAATTGCATCACTAATGCCATATCTAGTGTTGCTGCTTCTGAGCAGTGAAGATTGATATCAATATTAGCACATTTATAAAACATGCCACCACTCAGATGAGAAATATAAACTGGAGTGGAGAAGATGGATTGACTATATTCAAAATAAATACGGGACTAAGAAATTCCAGATAGTTTATGATTGAAAAAGCGAGGAACAATATAATCTGTTTAGCATTAGCCTAACAAAAGAGGTGTCAGCACCACTCCATTACATAATTAGGAAAGAAGACTAAGAGACTCCATGGGTTGGAAATCAAAAGTACTTTTACTAATTATAAATGGTAAGCGAGCAGTAGCGAAGCAAAGTCTGCTTAATTAGGCGCGAAAGCAATTGATATATAGAATAGCCCATTCCCCTCCCCCCCTTAGGATCATAGCTCCAGTCCAATCATAAGTCCTTCAAGTGTCAGGTGTGAGATAACTTCAAAAAGACAGGCCGAAGATGGAATGTCGAGGCCGTTGATGCAGGCGGGAAACACACACGCATGCGCAATCCCAACGTCTGGTACATCCTAGAACATTCCTCCAGCACATCAATTAACCCCTCCCAAATACCAGCCCCCCCTTCCCGTTTCATGGCAGCTGAAGCAACAGCAAGGCAGAAGCTGACAAGAGGAGTTAAAGCTCAATGAAAGATGATACTTTCTTTAAATTTATTTTAGAATATGTTTGTTAAAGATTTATACCCTGTATTTGTTCTGGGAAGTCAGGGATGCTGTTTAAGAGAATGGCCTGTTTAAGAGAATGCAATAGCAATAGCAATAGCAGTAGACTTATATACCGCTTCATAGGCCTTTCAGGCCTCTCTAAGCGGTTTACAGAGAGTCAGCATATTGCCCCCAACAATCTGGGTCCTCATTTTACCCACCTCGGAAGGATGGAAGGCTGAGTCAACCCTGAGCCGGTGAGATTTGAACCGCTGACCTGCTGATCTAGAATGGCCCGGGTAATAGGAGTTGTACTGCAACTGTACTACAATAAGTACAGTATGCTGTTTAATTATATAATTTGAAGTACTGAAAAACTTTTGAATTAGTACTTGCAGGTTGTGGTGGTTTGGATGAGGCCAGAGAAAAAAAAATGTTGGGAAAGATGCATTTCTAAATAAATAATTCTAAATTCCAGCTTGTAAATTGCTTATCTTATTCTTTCTCAAGGATGTCGTAGCTGTAAGATGCCTGAGTGACTTCATGGACAAGAAGCACATTTTATGACTCTTGGTTGATATCATTTTTATGGAGGCCCCTTAGTTATAGTAAAGTGTACTTTACTGTCAGACTGCAATAATCCAGCCTGTTGGGATATCTTTTTGGGATATCTGCATTTTGGGATATCTTTAGGATGAATAAAAGGAAAAGTGACTTTTGTTTCTCCAACCCTTCAGAACTACAGATTACTCTTTCATCTTTTAAGTTTATGAAAATTCTAATTTCACTTGTATTATCTGATGTTTATGGCCCTTGTGAAATGGTCAATCTAGATTAGAGGTTTTGTTCTATAAAGATACTGGTGTTTGCAATATTGAAGTGTAGTGATGATAAAGAGATAATGTTCCAAGTTTATTTTAAGGCCACCTCTGTACTTCTAATTGTTTTTCCTATTTATTATTGCTATGGTGATAAATTATTAAACATTTCTGCCACTGAGAATGGTACATGAGTGAATGGAAAGCATCATCGTACACTGTCAAAAGGATGTAGTCTGCACTCAAAAAAAAGTATAGAAATATTTTTAGTTCAGCTTAACCAAGCAACAGAGGTAATTTAAGCCTCTAGAATGAGGTGGTTAGAAAGAAGAAAAGGAAATATGCATATTTATGAAACCCCAAAATAAAGGTTTGTGGAATACATATTTTTGTTTGCCTTTCTTTTCCTGTTTACTTTGGATGTTATTGTCAATTTAGAATGAGCTGCTTATTCAAAAATCTTCAGTAAGGAAAATTTGTGGAATAACTGCAGCACATATGACTGAGCTCCTGACTAAACTGTTAAATTGGAGAGGTACAAAGTATAAGTGCATAAATCAGCTAATCAGCAGCCTTTGCCTTATTATCTGAGTACATAATTGTGCCAGCAGATTTTCAGTTTGTTTTTGCTCAGTAAAAAAAAGAGAGCCCAATTCCACATCTAAGTAATGTACTTGCTTGAATAAAATATAAACCTTCTAATGAAGTGGAGGTCAATATGTATTGACAGTAAGGTCTAGAAACATGAGGCTTCATTTAAATGAGTAAAGAGCACCTTCCTCAGAATGTATGTGTCTAATACATAGTGTTCATCTCAGCCTTTCTCAATCTGCTGTCCTCTGGAACTCCAATTTTTTTGACTTCTCAGTCAACCAGATTACTCTTCAGTCTGGGATGACTGGTTCATTCCTATTTTACTTCTTTGCTTTTTGTGTGCAATAACAGACCGAGATCTTGCTGAATCCATTTTGTTTAAAATCCCACTTTTTAACTTTTGCACTGAGAATGTCATGACACTGGTGCAAGTTGGAAACTTTCTGTTTAGAGCTGCAGTGGTTAGAATACAGAACTGCAGGCTACCTCTGCTGCCTGCTGCCTGCCTGCAATATGGCTGTTCGAATCTCACCAGGCTCAGCCTTCCATTCTTCTGAGGTCAGTAAAATGAAGACCCAGATTGTTGGGGGCAATATGCTGACTGCAAACTGCTTAGAGAGGGATGTAAAGCACCGTGAATATAAGTCTAAATGCTATTGCTATTATGTGCCAAGAATATGCCTTCATTCAATTGATGGAAATATCACACCACAGAGAAAACATGGTGTGCTCTGTCAAGGTAAAGAGATGATACTATTTGCTTTGGTGAGGCACTTTGTAGGCAAATTAATGTGGCCCACTTGGCTTTCTCTTAGAAATGAAGAGGCAATGTTGCTTCATGAAGAAGCATTGAAGAAGTAATTTCCTTAAACCTTCATCAAACCGATAGACCCTTTGAAGATCTACTGCCTTGAAAACTTTCTGGTGAATGTCAGATGATCTTTAAGGGAGGTAAGAATTGAAATGCATAATTCTACCAAAATAACATTAGTTTTTTTATATAATGGTATTTTAGAATATCTGTGAAAATATTACTAGTGTGTTCATAGAGGTTTTCTATATTAAGTCACCTGACCACCATTTTCTCTTTTATTTTGATTTGGTTTTCGGTCATGTTGATATAATTTTTCAACTTGTATGTCTCTAGTTATTAGATATTTTCATGTGATATAAAAGTTTTCCAATGGATTTGAAATATTTCCAATGGGAGCTACATGGTAGTATTATAGTAATATTGAGAACAAATAGAATAGAAGAATAACACAGTTGGAAGGGACCTTGGAGGTCTTCAAGTCCAGCCCCAGTTTAGGCAGGAAACCCTGTACCATTTCAGACAAATGGTATCTAATCCCAAAATAAAAATATGCTTGTTTATTTTTTTAATGCAGTTGAATTTTCTTTAAACTTACATTTAATTGATATTTTTTCAATGTGCATGTATGTTTATGTTGGAATATCCACCTAGACTGGAGGGATAGGAAAGAAGTGTCAATTTTCACGTCCTTGCACTGAAGTAAGCAGCATGGGCCAAACCTACCCCTGAAATCTTAAATCCTTATCTTGCCATTCCCAAGGAAATGCAATCAGTCTGGCAAGAGACTGGTAACATAGTTGACTGGCAATGAAATACTCTGGAGACACTTCACAAGTGGTTCTTTGCCTGACTGCATGTGTGTGTGTGTGTGTTGGCTAGTATACTGTATGGTCAGAATCCTGGAACAGCTGCAATAGCATTGAATTATGATATTTCTAACACTGAAATGTTCTATCAATATCTTAGTTTATGTCTCTTTGTTACAGTTAAGTTCCATCATTCACCCAGCCTGATAATGAAGGCTTAGCCTTTTCTGCTTTTGTATTTGTTCTGGTGAGTCATTCATTACTACAATGCATCTGAACACAGAGCTGAATCAGTACTTGAACTCTAACACCTTGAGCTGCCATTCAACAAACTCCAGCAGAAAAATGAAAAGCAAAAAATAATCCAATTTCTTATGCTTCCCAATGTATACAATCCAAAATACATTTCATTCTTCCATTTAAAAAAAGGAGGGGGGCCTTTCTATTTTATGTTAAATTTAAGAAAAGTCTTCTGTGTGTGCATGTTTTCAAATTAGACAGCTTTTGTAAAGCACCAATACCTTACAATTGTAATACTTTAATACATTTATTTTACAATTTATTTCTAATGAAATATTAATACCGTTTCTTCTGAGAAGTCTTACACCTTTAATTTTACTTCATTGAATTAACTGTTCCGTGACCTCATTTTTTTTTACAATATGATCACTCTGATATAGCTTATTGAATTTTATGACAGAAGAAATTCTACTGTTGTGCAAGATTGTGAGACAGCCTTTTAATGGCACATACTGTAATGCCAACCTGTATCCAATATAGAATATCTGGAAGAGATAATTAAAAAAAAAACATGTTTGGATTTTTTGCTTGTTGATAGATAGATAGATAGATAGATAGATAGATAGATAGATAGATAGATAGATAGATAGATAGATAGATAGATGAGAGAGGGAGGGAGGGAGAGAGTGAAACTGAGTGTTCTGTAGAGAGATTTTAAATAAAGATGTTATGTCTGCTGTATCACCTCTGGTTGTATTTAATTATACAGCTACATAAAGAACTTTATGTATCCAACTGGCCCTCAAGTTAATTTATTTATTTAGGGAATTTTTATTGCTTCTATTCGCACATGACGACTCAAGGCGGCTTACAGAATATAAAAGCTTATATAAAAACAATAAAACTAATAAAAGAGGAGTCATATAATAAATTCATATACTAAAATCACCCCCACCCTCACCCCAGAGACAGCATTTCACATGAGCCTTTAATGGACTCCATCCTGCTCTGGGTTCCTCAAGCCTGTTGGCAGAGCCAAGTCTTTAGCACCTTCCAGAAAAGTGCTAGAGTGAGGACCATTCTAATATCTGGGGGGATTATGTTCCAGAGAGAGGGGGCCAGCACAGAGAAGGCCCTTCTTCTGGGTCCCACATGGTATATAACCCTGGGAGATGGAACTCACAACATTCCCTGCCTCCCTATCATTGAACTATAAAGCCTTTCACATTTCTCTCTTTCTGTATATAAAATTACATGGCAATAGTAGAATATACGTATATCTTATATACAGGCTCTAACATTTGTGGCAAAAAATTTTGCAGGCATTCGGAAATGATAACATGTTAATGATAATGACAAGCGTTTAGGCCTTGACCCCTCCATTCTTAATCTTCTTGTATTGAAGGGATAATCTAAAGAAGAACTTCAGTTTTATTAGACTGAACACCATTATAGTAATTCACAAGAACTGAGTTTCCCAAGTGGTTGGATATTATGCTCATACTAAGATACAGCAATTGTTCTTCAGTTTTGTTCTATAACAAACAAATGGCAAGAATGAGGAACATCAGAATGGAATGGAATAAGCTTTCCTGTCCATAATTGATATATTTGAATGATTAAAAAAGGATAGGATGTTCAATATTTATGATAAAAGATTCAATCCTTAGACAAAATGCCAGCCCCAATGCCAATTTGGTCCAGATTCTCTAGAAGATCTCTATAAGACACATAAATATCCAGAAAGTCGCTACCTGTTTTGTAAAATTCTTTTCCAAAGAAACATCACACGTTGCTTTTGCTGGAAAGCATCTTCCAGGATTTACTCTGGATCATATTGTGAAGATTATCTAAAACTATTTTCAGTCCCCAATATATGATGATCAGAAAGGGAAGACAAATAAAACAAGTTCACTGGTAGGTTACCGCTCATGGTTTGTTTGTTTTTTTGGAATATTAAAGCAGTATTATTTGGGGGGCTTTATTTGCTCATTTTCAGTTAAATCAAAGGAGCTGTGGCACAGCAGGTTAGGGTTATATTGAGATAATGTTCTCCTTGGCTTTGTTTACCTCTCATTTTCACTGAGAACGAGTGAGAGGAAAACTATTTTACCAAGAAGATTTTGATTTATGATGCTCCTTGTGCCATAAGATATCCACATCTATTCAGGTTATGTCATGATAATGATCTAAAGCATTCCTTTGAAGCTGCATAGGAAAGAAAAATTCCTGGTTTTACTCATGGGGCAACCGATTGCTTCATTTCATGTCCCTCTGACCCCCTTATCTGGTAGTTCTACAGTAATAGATGGAAAAGGCTCCTTATGTTTGTGAAACATATGTGCAGAAGCCTGTTCTGGCTACTAGAATTGCAGGATGAAGTGATACTTAGTGTCTCAACAAGGACAAGCTTGCTTCCTCCAAAAGGATAATTGTGGCACATTGTGGTAAGAAGAGCTGCTTAGCACAGATCTAGCATGTAGGTTTGAGCATATGAAAAAGGTCAGTGATGGACATTTATACAGTTGTGAGTGTGGTGAAGTATCTAGACCAGCACATGAATGAGGCTATATATACAAGTGCAATTAAGAAGAGAGCCTGATTCCTGATAATGTGAAGCTACCACTATGCTTTCTTGGAATTTCATACTCCAGACTTTAAAATATTATAAGTTTTGATGATTTTATTGCCTTGGTCTGTCTACAACAACTCATGTGGAAGTTTAAGTATAAAGCCATGACTCAAGTGCCCTTTGTTCCATCAGATGAAAAGATACTACATGTGGTATCATATTTTTGTGCCAAGAAAAAATGAAACCAAACCTTTTATGAGAAGCATGCTAGTCCTTCAAATCATAATTAAATGGGCATTAGCAAATAGAAGATAGCCCCTGTTTGATAAATGAAACTCTCAAAGTCGTCACACACTGAGTGGAGGGAATTAGAGGAAGCACTTTCCAAGTTGTGTAAAATTTCCAGGACAATTTTACTAGACATAAACTATATGCAGAAAAGACATAGGAGAAAAATTATCTCAACCCCCCACCCCCCGTACTTAAAGAAAAGTAGGAGGGAGGTTGGGGTTTGTTTGTTTTGCATTTTTATTGAGGCTCCTAAAGAATACATTATTGTCCAATGAACAGAGTCACAATTTTGAGAAAACTATCATTGATGTCATTGACTAATAGTGGTACTGGTTCCCTAAAGGGCTCCCCCAGTGGATGAAGCCAACTGCCAAACTCCCATTTCAAAGCAATATAAAATACTGAGGCTAAAAGACACAGACACACACACACACACACACACTCACATTGTGTCAGCCATGTCAAATTGGTCAGTAGTAAAGAAAGACTCCCAAAGCCATGGTTATAATAAGTACACTTTGCTAAGCTAAATCAAAGTGGTCACAGCGTAGTAAGCAGGTTCATATTTTTCTCAGTCAAAGAATATGGCTTACTTTTTCCATTTTTCCTCTCCCATCTTGATTATATATAGTTGTCCAATTACATTCAGACAAATTATTTTAGTAACAGTCCTTGTTTTGGCGAGCAAGATGTTGTTGCATTCCATGATGTGACCTTGAAACTGCCGGCGGCTTTTACGGGACAGCACGATGGCTACTTTCAATTTCGTTGATTCTAGTCCCTTTTGCATCTACCCCATACCTCCCTACCCACGTTACTCATGGTAGACACTGTCATGTAGCAAAGTGTAGCAGCATGGCAGTTCTTATATCTTAATTGAATATTTCAGTTGCAGACTAGGGATTATATTCTTCATCAAGAGAATCCAATTTCATTAAACAGCAAATTGGGAGGTTACAGGATGAAGAAAATGCTCCAGACATATACAGTACATAACCAAGAGATGGAGTAAAGTCCAAGAACTCATGATTCAAACAAATTTTTATGAAAAATTATATAGACTTCAAAAACCTATCCAATTTGCACTGTTGATTCCAAAGGAATATCTTTCCTATGTTATTTTGTTGTTTCTAGAAAAGAAATTGCACAAATATAACTAGTGTGAGCAGCAATGAGAAACTGTGGGTTTCCAGTACATTTTTATAGATAACAGATTTCATCAACATTAGTCATGGCAATTGAAAATTGTTCTCATTTTCCACATCAGGAATGTAACTAAGTAGGCATTCAAGCAATTGTATCTTTTTTGGGCAAGAGACATACAAAAGTCCACACAAATTCAGCCAGTGTCTTTTTCTTCTGTGGTAATTAATAAAATCTAATGGGAGATAGGTATATGGAGATTGTCAGTTATCCAGGTCATAGTTGTCTGAAAGGTGCTTTTTTTCTTCAAAAGGCTACTGGACTCTTTTTTCCCTATTGTATTTCTTTGCAGTCATATAAAAATGTGTTAATGACAAGATGACTAAAATGAAATACAATCCTTCTATTCCCCGTCATCATAATCCCCTCAGAACCTATCCTTCCATCTCCCGCCATCAGAATTGATGAAGCTTCTTGGATGAGAAGCAAAATGTTTTCTTTTTCTTTCTCAAGGAAAAAGCAGTCAGTTGCCTTTTGAAGAAAAAAGCACATTTGAGATAATGGGAGATATCTAGCTGTTTTGAAAAACTCTATTGGTCATCAATGCCATACAACCTTTTTATACTATAAAAATTCTCGTATCTGGCATTTAAAGTTATTCTCAAAGGAGTGTGAAATGTAGAGTAAGACGTAATATATCACCTTCTGAGAAATTCACACAGTAGGAAATTCAGTCTGTTCTCTACATTTTTAACATTTTAGACCTGCATATAATGCATTTGATGATGTTATTAATTTTAAAGAAAGGTGAACAGGTGAAATAGCCAAATAGGGCAAACTATTTTTGTAAATATACTTTTACAGGCACTATCTGGGCATTGAGGTTGGTGAAATTCAAAGCATTGGCCCCAAATGAGGGGGAATACTTTTTTCCTCTGGTTCTTTTTTCCCCAGTTTGAGTTAAATAATTAGTTATCTTTAATAACATAAAGCAACCATAATGCAGGGAAACATTGAGCTTGGAATGCCTGAGTCCTGTTATGCTGTGTACCACCATTTTCTAAGTAGATTCATTGATGAGAATAGGAAAAAGTGCTTATGGCATTAGCTGCAGGCTTTTTTGAGCAGTGTTCATTAAAACCAAGGTCAACATCAGCTTGAAAGGCTGTCTGTAACAGATTGAAATGCTTGCAAGCCAGTAGGAATTTTACTCCTCTCTTCTTCATTTTACTGCTTCTTGCATGTATTTTCTGTGTTTCCCCAAAAATACAACCTACCCCAAAAACAAGCCTTAGCCTGATTTTCACACCTGCACTTAATATAAGCCCAAAATAAGTCTGTGTTAAGCTCCGCCTACTGTCTGGTTATATGAGATGATGTGAGGCACAGGTGTAAAAATCAAGCTATGGTGGGGGTGAGTAGTTGAAGCTGCCCCATGCGCCCTGTACCCTCATACCTTTGGACCACCACAGCCATGCCTCCCACTCATGTGCACAACAGCACAACACATCACAGAGTCTCTTGACAGGTGTCAGGGCATGGGAGACATGGCAGTGGGGGTCCTAAGATAACCGGGTAAGACATCCTCCCCAAAATAAGATATGGTGCTGAAAAGAAAATAAGATCAGGTCTTATTTCGAGGAAATATGATTCTTTTCACATATAACCTGCAGTCCCTCCCAATGCAATATGAATAGAATGTTTGTAGGGTAGGGCAGTATTCTTTTAAGCTTTTTTGGAAAATACAAACTAGATTTAAAATGTTGGTTCTTCTCTAAAAGATGCTATTTAAGGAATCTTTTGAATGCCAGATTAAAGGAGCATCTAAGGAGAGGGAACATACATTCTTGGCTGGTATGTTAGAAATGTCTCTGAGAGTAAGGTGGACTAAAAGATGAAGATTAAAAAATATTATAAGACTATCTGTTTGTGCATAAGTATTTGCATGTAACTGTTACAACTAGAGAAAAAAATAACTAATATCTATTCTGAGTATTTCAAACCTGAGCATTCCATTAGGATTCACAAATATCTGAGTCTGAATTCTAAAAAAGGAAGCATATAAGTATATGATTATAAGGGTTAGAATAGCTATAAAAGATAGCTCCTGAAAGTTGTGCTAGTTTGATGATGATAAAAACCTGAGTTGCAGATTCAGGTACTAAAAGGTGAAGTAGTAAAAATATTTTTCTGTCTGTAACACAATATAGTGCGGTAAGTTTTAATTCCAGGAATTTGTTCTCAGACAACTTTTAATCTCTTTAAAAGTGTTTTAAATTTAAACACTAGAGAATGTACAGGATGCTGGTAAAGTAATAGGACTGACACCTTTAGTTGAAATATTGTCCCAACCTGTGGACCACTTCTATGAACGCTGGGATACCAGGTTCATTCTTCATAAGGGATTGAGAAGAACATGGCTTTAGAAATATTATATATTTGTGTGTGTGTGTGTGTGTTCTGATTAGTGTGTTCTGATTGGTTGGGGTTTTTGTACTCGGCTTAGTCTGAGTTGCTGGGGGATTTGAGCTGGTGATTCACAATTTTGAGAAAATTATCATGGATGTCATTGACTAATAGTAGTATTGGTTCCCTAAAGGGCTGCCCCAGTGGATGAAGCCAACTGCCAAACTCACACCTCCACCCAATCGGAACACAGCCAAGCTCACACCCAATCAGCTCACACCCCCACTGGCAGTCAAAAGGAAGAAACAGCTATGATCTCACACTGTTCCTGGAAGCACGAAACCGAGTAAACCAGCCTGAAGATGATGAATGTGAGTTTGTCGAAATGTTGCAAAGACACTTTTACCAATTTTACTCAGGAGAAAACCCGAATAACTAAAGACCTACATACAAACACCCATGAAAACCACACACACGCGCACACACACGCACACACACACACACACACACACACACACACACACACACAGACGTCTTGTTGTATTCAGGTCTTTTCCTGTGTAAGATTGAGATTGTCTTGGCAACGTTTCGGCAAGGTCCCATTCACCATCTTCAGGCTGGTGTTTTCGGCTTTGTGCTTGTGCGAGTAAGGTGTGGTTGGACCTGTTGTCTTTCTATAAATCTTGGTGGGTGGGTGTGGAGTCCTGCCTTTGTTGCTGTAAGTGGGTTGATATAATTATTCTCTTGTTGAAGTGTTCTGTTTTGGAGATTAATTTGGTTCCTTCAAAATCAATTTCATGTCCTGTTGCTTTAAGGTGCTGGAAAAGGGAGGAAGTTTTTTTTCTTTTTTTGTTGTGTTCTGCAATGTGTACATTTATTCTCCTATTAGTTTGTCCAATGTATGTGGCAAGGCAGTTTTTGAATGAAATTGAATGAAATTGATTTTAAAGGAACCAAATAAATCTCCAAAACAGAACACTTCAACAAGAGAATAATTATGGAAGCCATCGAAATAGAGAAACATGAATAAATGTGATGATACCTCCTGCCTACCAGACATCTGGAAACCAGCCCTGGTCAACAAACAAACCCCACCCACCACCAAAGTCGTTACGACACAAAAGAACAATGGACACACAGCCAGCCCCTCAGCCACATAGGATGATACAAAACAGTCGACCAATCTACAAACATCAACTCCATCTACCAATCAGGATGCAACTGCACAGCCAATCAACTCACTTATAGCAACAAGCCAGAACTCCATCCCAAAATGTATAGAAAGGCGACAGCTCCAACCACACCTTACTTGCACAAGCATGAAGCCGAAAACACCAGCCTGGAAATGGCTAGTGGGACCTCATCAAAATGTGGCCAAGACAATCTCAATCTTACATGGGAAAAGACCTGAATACAACAAGAACAGCATACCTACACCCGTGAAAATCTACGGAAACAAATATATATAGCCCGAAGCGAAAAACATCAGCCTGAAGATGGTGAGTGAGACCTCGCTGAAACGTTGCCAAGACAATCTCAATCTTACACGGGAAAAGACCCAAATACAACAAGACCAGCATATATAGATATACATATTGTCAACTTCTAAAGCATTGCCATGACTATTATCAGGCTGGCATGGAAGGGCAAATTCCATGTATGCCTTCGGCAGGAGTTGGAACTCATGTCAACAGCCTAGTTGAAGAATATGAATTATTACGCAGGACAGAAGGGAGGGGATACATGGGTAAAGTTCAAACACAATTAAGCAAAATCAGTTTTGGCTCCACAGGAGTCCACGCCAGAATGTTGATCCTAATAAATGATTGGATTTCTTTTAAACTTTGTCTTGAGGCTCGTAAATTAATTAGGTCATATTCTGGGAACTTCACAAAGAGCCAAAACTGACTTTAAAATAAATCTGGGTTTCCTGAAGCCCGGGATCTCCGAGCACTCCCCCAATGTTTGGGCTGCTTGGAGGGAAAATCAGACAACAGGAGATTGATTGCGACTGGAGGTATGCGGCAATGCCAAGCAGCCTTTCTCAGAAGCAGAAGCAAGAGAAGATAAGTACTGGTGGAAATTCCCTTGCCCTAGTTCACAGATACAGGGAAGGGTCTCAAGCAAGCTGGCAAGGGTGGACTGGAGGTGGGACTGGAAACAAGCCAGGCTCCCAAAGCCCCAGATGGAATCCCGAGGGACTGCAAAAGAGCAACAGAGGGAGGATTTTTACCAATCCACCCTTCATGATGAGGGGCCATCATGCCACCCAAAAGAGAGGGGAGGGACATCTGTTCCTGTTGAAGGAAGGAGATGCAGACTGGAGCACAGCCTGCCTCCCCCTCCCAATAGAAGGAGCCCAAAACGGCAGCCAGTGCCTCTCCCACGCAGCAGGCAGGCTGCCAAGAGCAGGCAACCTCCTCCCTCTCTCTGAACTAGGGGTGAAGAAGATGACCAGCCATATCAGGCACAAGCATACCAAGGCCGACAGGAGGCTGGGGGATTAGGGCTGAATGACCCACCCCAATTCAGGGGAAAGTTTGACGGAGACTCAGATGAACTAGCCCTATTCCTTGATTCAGCTGATATCCACCTAGAATGCTATGGGCACATCTACCCATCCCCCAAAGCCATGGTCAATACCATCACACAGGGTCTAGAGGGAGAAGCAAGGGAATGTCTAGCCGCCCTCCACAAGAGGAGAGCCCCCCAACTGCAAGACATAGATGACTTCCTGCAACTGCTATAGGCTAGATTTGAGGAGGTGGAGGAGGACTCATATGTGGAAGAGGAACTCAGCAACCTAAAGCAGAGAGGCTGCCCCATCAAAGAGAACATCCATGAATTTAGGAGGGTCATAAGAAGGCTACCCCCTTTACCAGAGTGGCTGCTGGTCCAGAACAAGCCTGGACAAGCAAATTGCCCAGGTAACTGCATACTGCGACATCCCAAATCAACTCTCTGAGTGGTTCTGAGCGGGCTGCGCACCAACGACATGACAAAGCAACCAGACACACAAGAGAGAGGTCAACCCGACCTGAAACCACCCAGCTGGTGGGGAACCACAGCACCACAGCAGGCTATGAGACCAGCTCTCCCTCGATGTCCCCTGAAATGCTACAGGTGCGGGGGTGGGTGGGCAACATGGCACTGCATCCCCAACCCCAGCCCCAAAACCAAGGCCAGACCCACCATCCAGGGCACGACCAGAATGAGGGCCCAAACGGACCACCAACACGTCCAGGAAAGCCCTCCAGGCTGCAAAGGCCCCTTCCCACTCAGGTGAAAGTGATGGAACCCCAGGCAATGACAACCAGTCATAGGGGGCCAAACCCATTATGAAGTTCAACGTATCCTTGATTCAAGGTGGCACAGGAGACACTCCAATACATAATCAAGTGGAAGGGCTACCCCTTATTGGAGGCCTCTTGGGTGAAAAGTAGAAATATCCAGGCTGATTGCCTTATAGCAAAATTCCATGCAGAATTTTGGATGCGTTACATACCTGTATTCAAATTGTCTTTGTGTCACACAGGTTGCTTTCAGGAAGTGAGAGGAGCCGGATGTCAACTTTTAAAGCGTTGCCATGACTATTATCAGGCTGGCTTGGAGGGAGGGAGAAGGCAAATTCCATGCATGCCTTCAGCCAGAGTCGAATCTCATGTCTACAGCCTAGTTGGAGAATATGAATTATGACGCAGGACAGAAGGGAGGGGATACATGGGTAAAGTTCAAACACAATTAAGCGAAATCAGTTTTGGCTTCATGTCCATGCCAGAATGTCGATCCTAATAAATGATTGGATTTCTTTTGAACTTTGTCTTGAGTCTCGTAAATTAATTAGGTTGTCTTCTGGGAACTTCAACATATACATATACATATACATACATACACACACACACACACACACACACACACACACACAAACACACACCTGTGCACTGCTCACTTCCATGTGGAGGACTCTGGGCCCGTTCCAACTGTACTGGTTGGAACGGGATCCAGAACCCACCACTGGTATGATGTATGTATGTGTATATATATTTAAGTGTAACTTCCATTCTCAAAAATCAAGAGTCTGTTTTAACTAAGCAAATGATTCTAAAGTTGCTCTGACCTTTTGAATAGGGTAGATTCAATAAAATTATTTCTTGATTACATTTTCTCCATTTGTACAAAAGACTTATTATGGTTGATCATTCAGCCAGGTGTTTAGCCTGGATGTGACATTTTTATCCACCTATCAAATTCTCCACAAGGGCCTGGGATAGGAATATGTTGTTTGATATGTCAAAAGTATCACCACAGGATGTAAGCTGCTCCACATAAAGGTACCTTTTGCAATTGACTGATGGGGATTTTGTCAATGCCGATGGTGTTCAAATGGTGTTGCAAATGTCTTGGGATTTTATCCAAGGCACTATTAATATTGGGACTACCTTTGCTTACTTCTACCATGAACATCTAATTTTTTTTGGCAGGTCTTTGTATTTTGTTATTTTCCCCAGTTGTTTCTTCTCACTTCTGCTGTCTCCAGGTGCTGCAACATCCATTATTCAGACTTTTTTTGTCTTTCTTATCAACAATTGTTAGTCTGGGGTGTTGTATAGCAGATGCTTGTTTATTTGAATTTTAAGGTCCCAGAACACTAGCTTCTTCATTTTCTATTACTTTCTCTATTTTGTAGTCCCATCAGTTTTTTCTTGGAGGCAAATGGTATTTGCAAACAATGAACCATTGTTGTTACTTTGGGTTGCCTTTGTTTGCAGTCAATCTTTGTGATCTTCTTGAAGCAGCTAACTACATGGTCCACTGCTTCTTCAAAGTATTATTATAATACCATTCAAAAATACTGCAACAGATTCAGATACTTATAACAATTCTGTATTATATCTTTATCTTAAATAGCTTACCTTTATACGTATTACCTGTATCAAATACTATTAAACTTAATTCTAATAAATATTTTCTTATAATACTTATTCTATTATTGAGAAAGAATATCAATGATCTATATGTTGCAGAAAATTAAAATCCCTAGATTTCCAATTCACACCTCGAAGATTAATAACACTTTATTGGAAAATGAATCCAATTATCTTAAAATTGATAACTAGACTGATGTAGAAGTCATGAATAATTGAATTACCCATGTGTCTGTCTATATAAATTTTCATATTTCAATTTGAGCAGAGCTTTTCAGTGGACAGCAAGAAAACTTGGGCCTTGAGAAAGAGAAGAGAGAAAATGTTCTCCACATGCATGAAATCAGTGAAATTCTATTCTATGAAAAGCTCTCTTCTCAACTCACTCATACTATCCTTATACCAACCTTAAATATCTTTCCTGGACAGTCTAAAACCTACTTAGTCTCAGCTGCTGAAGTTTGGTAGTGCAAATACACACACACACACTCTCTCTCCCTCTCTCCCTCTCTCCCTCCCTCCTTCCCTCTCCCTCTCCCTCTCCAATAAACTACTACTTTTTTGAGTGGAAAAATGCAGAAAATTATACTGTGAATTCTAAAACAAAAGCCAACAAAAATCTTATATTATATGGCAACAAACAAATCTTAGTTTCACCTAAAACTTTACTATTACTGTATAAGCCAGGGTGGTTCAGTGGTTAAAATGTAGTATTGCAGGCTAACTCTGCCAAAAGCTAGAAATTCAATCCTGCTTTCCATCTTTCTGAGATTGGTAAAATGAGGACCCAGATTGTTAGGGACAATGTACTGACACTATGAACTGCCCAGAGACTCCTATAAAGCACTAATGGAGACTCTAAGTATAAGTGCTATTGTTATTATTATTAGATAAAATAAACAAAACTGAATCACAATGAGGACCACTAGACAGCAAAAATATGTAGAACACACAAACATTTCCTTGATATCTCTTAGTTCTCTGTAATCTTGCAGTCCCAGTAACGTGCGGGGAGGTTTATGGCTGGTGAGGCACTGATGTCATCACAATCAGATTTACAAACATTAAAATTCTACAAATTATCTTATCCAATATTTGATTGGCAGCAGTTAATGGGTTATGTTTAAAGTCTCATATCAGCATTCTTTACACGTACTCAACTTACAACTGTTCATTTAGTGTCTATTCAAAGTTACATCACTGAAAAAAGTGACTTAAGACTGTTTTTCACTTATGACCATTGCAGCATCCCCATGGTCACATGATCAAACTTCAGATGCTTGGCAACTAGTTCATATTTGTGATGGTTGCAGTGTCCTGGAGTCACGTGATCACTTTGTGCAACCATCTGACATTTTGCAACCTTCTGACAGTAGACAAGCAAAGTCAATGGAGGAAGCCAGATTCACTTAACAACCGTGTTAGTAACTTAACACCTGCAGTGATTCACTTAACAACTGCAACAAGAAAAGTCGTAGAGTGGGGCAAAATTCACTTAGCTGTCTTACTGTGCAAAAGAAAATTTTAGGTTCAATTGTGGTCATAGGTTCAGGACTACCTGTCTCCTATTAAAACATGACAAATGATCATTATGAAGGGAGGACTGTGACATCTTTGATTTTTTTGCAATTGCATAGAAAATGGGGAGAATTAATATTCTACTTCAGTTCTACTTGGAAATAAACAGCTATCAGTAATAAAGTTTAGCAGGGAATGGTATACACTATTGAAAACATATAGTCCCATACAAACCTGGGTAGAAGTTTTGGAATATATTTAAGGCAAGTTAAATATTAATAATTAATTTAATATATATTGCCTGCACTGGATGTTTGCATAAGCTGTTGAATAAGGAACATTTCTAATACAGGCGTATATATGTTGACCTGCAAAAGTTGCTTCAGCTGCATATTTAATTCAGAATGGAGGAGGAGGAGGAGAAGAGATGAAAGGCAAGGGGGGAGGAGGAATTCCTACTCTTTTCCCCAGTGTATCCCTCAGCAGTATGCTTAAAGCCCTCAATTGTAGGTAACTCTAATTCACATCCAGGTCTGCCCAACCACCCCGCTTTTCGCCCCAGGTATTATTTAGCTAGGGGTGGGTAGAAAACAATGAAGAATAAATGTGTTCCTCCTGGAGCTTGGGGGGGGGGAGCAGCCATTCCCACCTGTTACCAAAGGAACCTCAGGTGGTTAAAAGGGAATAAGCGCAGCCTTAGCTCAGCAGAAATGACTGGATTCTATTATTAGCCCACGTCGGATAATAAAGCACTATTGCCATCCACGCTCCGCAGGTGGAGGGGGGGGTAACTTCCAACAAAACACAGCAACCGGAGAAAAGCACCTAGGGATGAAGAAGCTTGTCTGGGGAGAACCACGTGCTACTTTCGCCTTAGATTCCTCTCCTCCATGTGCGCACCTTTCCTCCCGGGCTCTCTCCTGGCTACCTCGCCAGCTGCTTCTTTTGCCATGCTGTTTCCCGGCATGACAAAAGACTTTCTTTTCCCTTCCCAATCCACCATTGCAGCTTGGCCCAGGCCACGGGGAAACCTCACTAGCAGAAAACACTTTCTTTCGCCCGCAGCGGAGCTCAGGCATTCTGTCCTCTCCCCCAAAACCCCACTGACTAACCCACCTATTTGTTGGAAGCTTTGGTAGGCTCGCATCCACACACCCCCCAATCTTCCTCCTTTTGCAATTCATGCAAGGTTAACTCAACAGAGAAGACTCAATCCAAGTGGCAACTGGCATTGCATTTATTAAAGAAAAAAGAAAAAAAAGGAAATCTGAAGGAAAAGAGGGAGCGTAGGGTGGGGGGCATCAGAAGCAGAGAAAGAGAGGAGGAAGAGTGGGTGCATCGCTGCAGCTTTAAACAGAATGACAGAGTTGGAAGGGAAGGGACCAATGACTGCACTGGACTCATCACTTACTTAGCTGCCTTTGAGCCAAAGGAAGAACTGGAGCCCTCTACTATGAGGCAGGAGAACTGCATGCCTCACCTACCTCTGGACTTTTTAGGCTTTTTATCCTTGCTTAACTCTGCTCAAGCAATCATAAAATGCCTAAAAAGTCAAACTAGGTGAAGCACGCAGTTCTCCTGCCTCATAGTAGAGGGTGCTTTTTTTTAGAAGCTTTTTTAAACAGTTAAGCAGAGATATCCACAGTGAGGCAGCAGCTAGCTAGCCTCACCTCAGCACTTGCCTTTTTCCTTTTACATTTTTTTTTCTTTTCATGATGAGAGTGGTGAGACTGTGCCTCACCTGCCTCACCTGACTGCCCGTCACTCTGCAGTCCATATCTGATGGGTCTGTCTAATACAGCCTTGCCCATTTGGCATTATGGGTAAATTCCCTTAGTTTCTTCAAACATGTGAGTAAGCCTCTGGCTACCAAAAGGTTGCCTGTCTGTTCTATAGGTAGCAAATCTAATTCTTTTTCAAATTGATTCTGTCTTTTAATTGAATGCATTGAGAAAGGGGTTGAAACTATAATGAACAAGATTTTTCCAGACGTTTAGAAATATCACAAGTTTCTTTAGCCAATGGCACAAAAATCACATTAATAGAAATGAGGTGTCTTGCCTATTCATAAATGTATAGAAGAAGCAAGATGCTGCAATTCACATTACTTCTATGTGTATTTTGCCAAGCCAAATTTCTTCCCTAAAGGTCCAGTAGCAAAATCTGCTCCCTTTCTTAGTGACAGGTGCTTGCTACTATTCCCAACATCAGTTAATTAATTTCTGAATTAGCCAAGCAAGTCATCAGCTGAATTCACCTTGGCCTTGTGGAGGATTCAAAACTTTCATGTATCTGTTGTTTGGTAGTTTTGTTTTGTCCCAAATCTGATTTTATATATAAAACCATATTTGATGAACAATGAATTTACATTGTTTATACTTATATAGTTTTTCTTTCATGTAAACAAGAAGTGTCTCTTCCATATATGCTGAAAGAATGCATGTATATTTTATTATAGCTTTATTTTTTTCTAATGCTTCTGCTACTTTTTCTTTTTCCCAATTCCCAATTGCAATATATTAGAGATAAACTACATAAATCCATTTCAGGGTAAGGAAAATTATACAAAATTCAGGAAACAGAATAAAAATAGTAAACCAATAGTGAGGCTTGAGATAAGAAAAAAAATAGATTATATCAATAGAATTAATTATGTCTCTCTAAATGTTTCAATTCATCCTTGTTTCTACCACACTTCATGTATTATCTTTGTTTTTTTCAATGTCTGATCCCTCTCATTTTGCAAATCTCATTAACACTTTCATATTGTTCTCCTTCCTCTGGATCCCTCCTCCATATATGTGTCTTGTAGTTATGTTATCATGCTTTTTCCTTATATGGCCTACCCACTTGAATGTCCTTCATCCATACCAGAGTTGGTTAACCTTTTTGTCGTTGGGTGCCAAAAATGTGAGGGCGCATCAACATGTATGCGTGCCTGCACCCATAATGCAAAGTGCCACCCCACATGTGCATGTACGCACAACCCCCCCCCACTTCCCTCCTCACGCATGCCACACTATTTGCTTCCAAGCTGAGCTTGGTATTTCCTCCAGGGAGCTGGGGGAGGCCATTTTCACCCTTCCCACTCTCCAGGAAAGCCTCCGGATAGTTTCCGAACTCCCGGTTGCCTATTGGGCCAGTTTTTCACCCTCCCCAGGCTCTGGAAGCTTTCCTGAAGCTTGAGGAGGGTGAAAACAGCCTCCCCGGGGCTTCCGGAAGGCCCAAAATCAGCTGGCCTGCACATGCATGTGCACTGGAGCTGGTTGCTCATGTGCTGGCACATATGGCTCCATGATGGTGAACCCATGGTTCACATTATTTGGAATCAACAATCCACACTATCATCATCTTTGATATATTAATCTTCAGTTACATCATGCGAGTTAACTTTAGTTACAGTTAATGTTTTTAGCCAATAGCATGGCATTATTTGCATACAAAAATAATTCCACATTCATGCACCTAAGAAACACACATTGCTAATATCACTATAAGTGTTCTCTGTATCTTTATTCATAAAGGCAATCAGAGACATCCCACACTCTTCTCTTACTATCTTTTCATTACCGAGCTACTCACAGAGCATTCCATTTGTTTTCATACATAATTACTTCCATCGTATACTGCTTTTCTAGCATTCAATAGCAAAATGTCAATTCTATCTTCACACAAAGCAACACATAATTCAAACCTATTCACTTCATTATATGCTTTATCCAAATCAACAATGTAAAATTCACTTTCTCACATTTATATATTTCTTAATAATGAGATAGAGTGAAAGAATCAGAAATGTTATCTGGCCATGTATAAAGCCACCCTGCACTTCTTGTATTTTTCTCATTGTCACCTCTAATACGCTTTCCATCAGAAATCTGCCAAACACCTTGCCAAACACTCTTAATAAACTAACGCCATTGAAGTTTCCGTATTCATTTTTGCTACCTTCCCTTTGCATAAGGAAGCATTCCTCATATCATCAAACATAAATGTAGTCTCTGTACATATGATAAACAAGTTACACTGCATTTATAACTTTCATTTCATCAAGTTTTATAACTTTCATAGCATAAATTCTACTCTTTGACAGATTTCTACAATACTCCTTCTGCTTTCCAAAATTGTGCGTGCACCGAACTGGCAGTAATGCTGGAAGCAACCCACTCCTGATAAGTAGGTAAGGAAGGAAGAATGTAAATAAGTCTGTTGCAAATGTAGAAAGTCATCTTAACTTTAAGTTGTAAAGATGCTCTGATTTCATATATTAGGTCAGCTTTATATATTAGGCTCAATTTGCCTCAGTCTTTCTTCACAGTGAGCTAGAGTGGTTTATGTCCAGTTCCTTTGATCTTTCAATAGAGATCAACCAAGTGCATCATTATAAGTTACTTCCTAAACATAAAAGAAAGATCTGTGATACCATGTTTGCTAATCATATTCCTTTTTTTAAAAAAGCATTTGATAATTTTCTTAAACAACAGATATTTATTGATTTAAACATATTTTAGGAAAGAGAAGAGTATGGCCAGCATCAAGGTGGATAGGCAGGTACAGTGTCATTGAGTGGTCAATTGTTAGAAAACCTGAAGGACCTGGTAAGGAATAGATCATGGTGGAGAATATCTAAGTAGTCACTAACAGATAACAATGGTGTGCTAATATATAATAATAATCAAAGGCATATTTATATCAATATTTTGGTAATACATCTGGTAAATAGAAATATTTAGTAAAAACAGATTAACTTCTTATTGTTCAGTGAACTTGACTTCCAATTAGCAATAGAAATACTAGAATTAGCATTAGAAATCCATCTTCCAATAGCAATCCCTTCCCAAGGGGAATGATTAGACAATCATAGATTGATTCTCAGTCTTTTTGCTCCATGTTGCTCAAACTGTTATTGATAAGACAATTGCTTTAAAACATTAAAATACACTGCAAAGGCATGCAGCAACATTGGAGTTATGGAAGTTCAATCAGTGATTTATGAGACTTAAGCTTGTGCCTTGTCTCACTCCTCTGGTTTCTTCAGATTGATTGTCCATGTTGTTATTTAGCATCCCACAAAGCATGGAGGAATATTAGGCATGAAACATTAATCAGGAAATTGTGCATTGCTTCTGCAATTAATGTGCAACTGGACTTTGCTTTGTAATATTGAATTGGCTCTTAATATGCAAATTATTGAGGGAAATTACCTCATTTTTCAGAGGCTACTTGATGGATTGAAGCTTCATGCAGAATGTTCCCTGTAATTTTAAATCTTGCGATGATTGGCTTTTCTTGCTCATAAAAATCCCAGTTTCTTTTGTCATGCATCAAGCACTTAGGTTAGAAGCATTATAGAATTCAACATGCAAGTTTATTATTTCCAGCCTTTTTAAGATTAAATAGAGTTGGCAAATGAATTTTAGAACAAATACCTCTTGCCCAGATATAAAATAAAACATAATATCATTTGGAACTGAATTTCTTTTTGTGTCCTTGTATGAATAAAGCAGGAGGGGATCAGAAAGTCTATTAGTATTACCATTTCAACATTCAGTAGCAGCCCCAAAATTCACTCTAAGAGGGAGAAAACACAACTACCTCCGGAGACTCAAAACAAAGTACTGGTGGCAAAATATTTTTGGACACTCCTGATTAAAAGTTGAATAATGGATTAGGGAATACTCTCAAGGATAAGAGCTGTTCAATTCAGAGGAATCTTTCCTTTTCAAATGAGTGGAAAATCTGAAAACTGGCACTGCAACCCCCTGCATATGCTGACTTACTTTGCTTCTGCCAACAAGTAGCAAAACAGCTATTTGTAATTTACAGCATACCCATTGATTTTGTTTTATTTTATAATTACCATGGGATTTGGTATTGTAACAGTTTTATCAACTAAGATTTAGCTGTAGCTAGATAGTAATTGTGGGAATTTTCTTAGCTTTTTACAAGGACTTTTGAGTGGGGTAGGGCAGGTCAAGTGCTTGTTTTAGATATCGTCTTTACCTTCTATTTGTGATTTGTGTTGCATTTAGTGTTTTATATACATGTGCTGCTGTTTTTATTGTGCTCTGCTGCTCCTCGCTCTCCTCCTGCCCCTCTCTCCCTCCCTCTCTCTCCAAGATTACCGCAGAATTTAGATTGTTAGATGCAAGTAAGAAGACAAAAGTGAAAGGAAGAGACACTTACCTAGTGTCTCTTACTACCTTACCTAATCGCTCTACATGGGGCTGCCCTTGAAGAGTGTTCGAAGACTCCAGCTGGTCCAGAACGCAGCCGCGCGAGCGATTGTGGGTGCACCCAGGTACACCCACGTTACACCTATCCTCCGTGAGCTGCACTGGTTACCCATTAGTCTCCGGATCCACTTCAAGGCACTGGTCGTTACCTATAAAGCCCTTCATGGCATCGGACCTGGGTACCTGAGAGACCGCCTCCTGCCGATCACCTCCCATAGACCGATTCGATCACACAGGTTAGGTCTCCTCCGGATTCCATCTGCCAGCCAATGTCGGCTGGCGACTCCCCGGGGGAGAGCCTTCTCTGTTGCAGCGCCAGCCCTCTGGAACGATCTCCCCATGGAGATCCAGACCCTTACTACCCTCCCGGCCTTCCGCAAAGCTGTTAAGTCCTGGCTGCTCCAGCAGGTCGGGGGGCTCTCGATATATCCAGCCCCCCGGAGATTGTGATTGTTGTATATTTTAATGTTGTTTGTGTATTATTCCCCCTCCCTTGTTTTATTGTAAGCCGCCTGGAGTCCTTCGGGAGTGGGCGGCATACAAATCAATAAAACTATAAACTATAACTATAACTAGTGCTGAATCAAGAAACTATTTACCTAACTGATCAAGGTTTGGTATGTCTTTGATACAAGCTCACTTTAGTTAAGTAACACTTATCAAAATTGTGTAAAAAAATTGCAAATATATACTATTTGATTGCTTATAACTCAGCAAATAAATGTAAATTTGTCCCTGTATATGTGTGTACATCTGGTTTTTTTTTTAAATCCTCCCTCTCAATAAAAAAATCAACTTAGTCTAATAACACAGTAATAAGGGAAAGAAGGAAAGAAACTGTACACTTGTTCTTATAATTTTTCAGCTCAAAGGAAAATTCTCAAGATAGAGGAGGGGAGGGGAGAGGAGAGGAAAGCAAAGGAGGGGAGAAGAGATAGGGGAGAGGGAAGGAGAGGGAAGGGTAGATGAGACGGGAGGGGAGCGGAGGAGAGGTCAGGTCTTCATCTACATGCATGTTCTTTATATTTAGAGGAATGCATTTTGACTTTGAAAATCTTGAAGATCAAAGAATTAAAAGCAGGCTTCTTTCCAGTTGGCTTCCTCTAGTCCAACTCACACACTCTCCAGGGTGATTTTAGTTTTATAAGCTCCTGAACTCCGTGTCATATTTCTAGTTAGAACCTCACCACAGACCTTTAAAGTTTATGTGAACAACAAAGAGCACAGTGTATATTTTACAACTATGGTCACTTTTCCCCAATGTTGCAGGTGGATTAAGCTTTGTCATATGTCTGGCTATGCACAGTTACCACACTGTAAAGTAGCTTTCCCATAAATGTCAAGCAGTAACAAAAAAAATGCTTACATTCAAACAGATTTTAACTCAGATAGTAAAACTCAGAAGACTAAAATAGTTTCATTCACAGAGACAGGCAATTTTGACACCAGTCTGCAATTTATGTGTCACATTATGTAAAACAGAGTTTCAAACACAGAAAAATGAATCATAAAAGTAAGCTCAAAAACAGAGAAGTATGTCTTAGAGTAAAGTTAGATAGGGTATACTAGTCAGTCTTAGGTCAAGTAGAAAGTGAAAAATGTATAATAGCGTGCACAAATCCTGTTTTTACACATTGTGTTACAGGGATTTAGTTCTTTGCTCTTCTGTGTCACACTAATTTCAAGCACTGTAGTCAAATTTTCTCTCACTTCTAACATGGTTTTAAGAAAAAAGCAAAAGTATTAGAGTGTTTTAACACTCAATTATGCCAAGCAGAAGAGGAAATTGCTTTTCTGTTTTCACCTTATTGTGGCATACGCACACATTATAGAATAGAATATTGTGAACTGGTTACCTTTTGAAAAGGTACATATTAGATTACCATACTTCATATAACTACTCCTGACAATTGTTCCACCCACAATATTAAAAAAAAATATTATGCAAAAGTATAGGAATTGAGAAGAGAACTATGTTTTATCTATCCTTTGGATAACACTGGAACTTAAATTGTTGTAACACTAATTGCAGAAAATTCAGGAAAGCAAGTCAACCTGAGACACAGACTGATTAATGTACAGACTTTTCTCTATGATAAAATTAATGTCAGGATGACTAAACAATAAAGTCTTGCTTGCTGCACAAATAATTCAAGATATTTCAAAAGGGGTAGGCAAGCAAGCCCTGGTATATCTTAACATAAATGATTCATAATCACGCATGTATTTAATTTTTCTATCACTTGAGTCCTTATCAAACTACAATGCCGTATTTTGCATTGCATATGAATTCATTCTTGGATCTTTGTATATAGCACTTTGTGCATTCAGTTAATGTTAATGCTTCACAGTTTTAAACTCTCCAAAACCCAGGAAATTTAACATTTTCCAGTAAGATTTATGTATCTTTCGTGTCTATCTTATGAAAACACATTTTGGCTTCCAGATTGTGGATACATTTCAATACCAATTGTTCCTTTTTCGTGTGTGTGTGTGTGTGTGTGTGTGTGTGTGTCGTCATGAATGTAGGGTCTAGGCGTTCATGTGTAGAATATCAAGCAAAATTGGTCTAATTCTGATCTATAATCCAATCAAGACTGATTCAGAATCACATTCTGACTTGATCTGAATGTCTAAATATAGCTGATTCATTTTAGAGCTCCTTATTTCAACTTGATAATAGGTTTCTACTTTCCAGTTTGATTTGGTTTGAAAATTTGATTGAATGGGCTTCCTTAACCTGTCTTCAAAATTCAGAGCTGACTTTTTACACAGGGTGCCACTTGCTATTTCCTTTTGCCTTGCATTGTTCACAAGATTGAAGGTCTTTCAAAAAAAAAATTCTTAATCTGTATTAATAATGAAATATTATTTTGAAGAGCCCTATGTCTGAATGAAGTTCTTTTTTAAAATGTCTGATTAAAATCATACAGTAGAAAATGAATTGTTTTGTGATTAACACATTAAGGTTATTATAATGTGCCATAATGCACCTCGGTGGCACAGTGGTTAGAGTACAGTACTGCAGGCTACTTCTGCTGACTGCCGGCTGACTTCAATTTGGCAGTTCAAATCCCACCAGGCTCAATGTTGACTTACCCTTCCATCCTTCCAAGGTGGGTAAAAGGAGGACCCAAATTGTTGGGGGCAATAGGCTGACCATATAAACTACTTAGAGAGGGCTGTAGCACTGTAAAGTTGTATTTAAGTCTAAGTGCTATTGCTATTAGTATATCATCTGATGTCATAGTTACAGTATACACTCTCAAGGATGGACATAAGAACATGGGTTGGCTGCTTTCCAAACTCTGTTCAATGCATAATGAAATATTAAGCAAATGGCTGCAAAATATTTAATTGATCAAATGCTGGCTGCCATTCAAACAATTTTGCAATATGAAAAAATATTGTTCTATCACAGTAATAAAATTAATTATTAAAAGATAAAGCATTAAAAACTTAACCATAGTGTTGACCCCCCAAAAAGTAAAAAAGTTGCTGTGACCATTTTCATTTTCTTCAGCAGGAACTTTTCACCATTTCTTTATGGTTCAGCAGACTAAAGAGTGGGAGGAGAACTTGCATTCCTGTTCACGAACCTTTTGTTTTAAAGTGGGGACTGTGGAGCAAAAATGCTTCTGCTAATTGCAAATGCTATATATAAAGGTTGAGCAGCCTCTCATGACAGCGAGTCTCGGAGTCTTTAAATATGATGGTTTCAAGATGTTACATGTTTTTCCTATTAATACTTGTCTTACTACATTAATTTATTTCTGCTTTCCCCAGACATACACAACATGCATACACCCAAGCATTCTCTCCCTCCCCCACAACTCTCTCTCACATAAACACAATATTACTTATATTTTTCATAATCAGTGGTTGGAGGCTTCAGGCTTCTGACATAGTTGTTTTGCTTGGACAAATATAAAAAATGGATATTAGGTAGTAGAAAAAGGTAGAGTAGTTTTTGTTTAAGTGGAGATTGGTTAGCAAAAAAAATACGGAGCTTCATCTTGATAAAATGTTGAAATTGTTCTGGTTATGATTTGCTAGGATATTTGTTTCCCAGTGCTATAATGGTGGCATTTTTTTTCCTGAACCATTTTTTTTTGTTATAGAGCATTAGCACATGCTGGCTGTCACTTCCCATTTTGTGCTATTTCTCATAGGTTTTATACTATTTTTTTTCTTTCCGAGAATGCACAATAGTGTAAACAAAACCAGACGTATTGTCTTTCTGCTGCTAAGTCACTGTGGCAGGAGTGGAAATAAAACTTGCTACTAAAACTGACTATGTACTGGAAGGTACAGAAGAAACAAACATCACTTATCGTCTGCAACATAGATTGCTATATTACTAATAAATATGGGGAAAGCTATTGTAGTAACTCTTCTATATGATTCTTTCTTAGAGGGGTGACCCATGAGATGTTCTATAAAACTATTTGTAGAAGATGCAGGGAACAGAGGAACAATGCTCCAGAAGGAGATCATCCCTTAGTTAAAGGATAGATACCCTGAAGAATAATATGAAGTTCCTCCCAGACATATTGGTCAGCAATTATAGCAGAGCAATTATAGCAGAGATAATAGATATGACTTTTATGATAATTTAAAAATCAACAATTCTTGCTGGGAGGGAGGGAGAATTGCTAGAGTTTGACATTCTGCTTGGGTTTGTTTGTCTGTTTTTTATTCCTAAATCATGATATCTGATTTGTGTTTTACTCTTCTTCTGTTTCTACTCATCTATTAAAATTCCATGAATAAATTTGTACCACAGTTGGTAAATTTTCTTGTAGATTTTCCAGTCAGTTTAATGTAATAGTCAGGTTTAGGCTGAATTATAGAAGACATTGGCTGAAAACCAACAGTTGTGCTTTAATTTATGGTCAGTAAACTTATGATTCAAGGATTTCAAACTGGCAGGCAATTCAAGTCCCACCCCTTTTTACATTAGTGTTGTGTGTGCAAATGCACACTAAAAGGAATGATACTTGGATCACCTGGTCACAACTCCCATTTACAAGCAAAGAATCATTATTGTAGATTCCCTAGTATGTTGGGGGGTGATTTGGAAATACTTCATTCAAGGATTCATTAAAGCATGTTCCTAATTCTCTTATTGACTTTTACCCTGGACAATTGATTTTGATTTACAACTTTCCTGCTTTATGCAAATACTTTATGGAATTGAAATGTTGTAAATGCTAATGTCCATTAAAATTATGATGAAAATGAAGCCATGAATGTAATGAATACATATTCACCTACACATACATGCATACATACATATATTCACATACATACACATACATACATACCATTATAAGACTGCAGGTATAGATAGTGAAAATGGAAAGTGTAAGGTCCTCGACTTGTGACCGTATGGAAAGTTCTCGACCTACGACTGGCCTCAAGTCCTTGACTTATAACTAGGCAGCCGACAACAATTGGACAGCAGCGATTGGCTAAGGCATGCTTGGCTAAAGCACGACTTTTGCAGCTTTCCTATTGGTTGCTCTGCTTAACAGCTCCTGTATAAATAGCTGTCAAGCAGAGTGTGGTGCTGAAGTTGTTGTTCTGTTCATAGTGTTGCTGCTAGTTAATAAAAGTTGGTTTTTGTGGTTATCTCACTTCTGTTGACCAGAATTTAATAGAAAAGATTACTAGAGGTTACAACTTCTTTAATGTATTTGTGTAAAGACTAGATCTCTTCTGATTATTTACCAACATAAAGGAAAATAGAAAAGAGCTAATGTGGTCCCCATTTTCAAAAAAGGTCAGTCTAATATCAATACCTGGGAAGATACTGGAAAAGATGCTAAAAACAACAACCCTAGATCTGTGAACATCTAGAAACAAATAAAGTTTTAACTAGAAGCCAGCATGGGTCTGTTCAAAACAGATCATGCCAAAGCTATCTTATTTCATTCTTTGACAAAGTGACTAAATTAGTAGAAAAGGAAAATGCTGTGAACATAGTATACTTAAACTTAAGCCAGGCATTTGACAAAGTAGATCACAACCTAGGTAAGGTAGAAAAATGTGGGATAGACAGCATCGCCACCAGATGGATTTGTAATTGGATGACAAACCATACTCAATAAGTTATCCTTAATAGGACTACATCTACATGGAGGGAAATAAGCAATGGTATACCACAAGGTTCTGTCTTAGACCCAGTACCCTTTAATATCTTCATAAATGACTTAGATGAGGGAATAGAAGGGGAAATCAACAAATTTTCAGATGATACTAAACTGGCAGGAATAGTCAACACTCCAGAAGGTAAGCTCATGATCCAAAAAGATCTTGACAGACTTGAACAACAGATCATATCCAACAAAATTAAATGTAAAGTGGAGAAAAGCAAGGTTTTTACACTTAGGCAGAAAAAAACCAAAAGTGCAAGTAAATATTAGAAGAAACTTGGCTCATAAACAGTAACTGTGAGAGGGACTCTGGAGTACTAGTGAATAATCACTTAAATATGAGCCAACAGTGTGTGGCAGCAGCCAAAAAGCTAATACAATCCTGGGTTGTATAAACAGAGGCATAGACCCTAAAATCACATGGAGTATTAGTACCACTTTATAAAGTCTTAGTAAGTCCACACCTGCAATATTGCATTCAATTTTGGTCACCACATTACAAAAAAAGAGGTGGAGATGCTAGAAAGAGTGCAGAGAAGAGCAACAAAGATGATTAGGGGACTGGAGATTAAAACATAGGAAGAATGGTTGCAGGATTTGGGTTTGGATAGTCTAGAGAAAAGAAGGGCTGGAGGGACATGATAGCACTGTTCCAATATTTGAGAGGTTGCCACAGAGAAGAGGGGGTCGATTTATTTTCTAACATACCAGAGGGCCAGACTAGAAACAATGCCTGGAAAGTAACCAAGGAGAGAAGCAACCTGGAATTAAGGAGAAACTTCCTAATAGTGAGGACAATTAATCAGTGGGACAGCTTTCAATCAGAAGTTGTGGGTGCTTCATCACTAGATGTTTTTAAGAAGAGATTGTATGGTCACTTTCTGGAGTGATATAATGTCTCCTGCTTGAGCAAGGGGTTGAACTAGAAGACTCTAGTCTAGCTCTATTCTGATTGAAAGTTAGCAAAACTGTATGTCAAAACTATTAAGCACAGCTATAACAGAATCCAAATGAATATGGAAGGTGAGCAAATCTTGGAAAGTACAGTGCATCTTTAAATTAACCAGATATTTTGTTTTTCAGCAGGTCACTGATCAATGTGCAAATGTGAAAAAGATTACTGTACATTGATTGATTAAGATAATGTCAATGGTAAAATGAATAAGTTTGATTTTCATACAAATGTAGAGTTGAAAAAATGTTGTTGGACACGATAAGAATAGTTGGAAGCAAATAATGCTTGAGAAATAATGGAATGCTTAGTGAATTCTTCAATAGTGAGAAGGGAGTGAGATAAAGTTGCATTATAATAAAATTGACTGGATAATACATTGAGGAATGCTTATAATGATGTTCACTAGTAATGTGCTATTGCGCGTACTATGCAGCTGTTGTTATGTTGTTGGCTGAGATTCTGAATGTTTTGTAGTGAATGTTAGATGTTTACTGTTTTCTCTCTGGTTGCTGCCAACCCTTTGAGTTGTGCACTCAAATCTCATTCATCTCAGGTCAGTCATTGATATTTTATGTCAGAAACAGAGATGTTTTTGTAGTATAACTTCCATAATCTACCTCTGTTAACTACAATAGCTGAGATGCTAGCAATCTGGAATTTTCAGATTTCCCAGTGCTGCTTAGAGTAAATTAATACCTATCATATAACTTGCTACCTCCATTTTACAATAATCAATTTCATTCTACTACCATAAAATAACATTATATTCAATATCAAAGTGAAATACATAAAAGATCTTAACTTATTCATTTATTAAATTTCTATGCTGCCCATTTCACTAATACAGTGACTTTGAGTGTTTTATACTTACAGGTGAAACTCAAAAAAATAGAATATCGTGCAAAAGTTCATTTATTTCAGTAATGCAACTTAAAAGGTGAAACTAATATATGAGATAGACCCATTACATGCAAAGCAAGGTAGTTCAAGCCGTGATTTGTCATAATTGTGATGATTATGGCTTACAGCTCATGAAAACACCAAATCCACAATATCAGAAAATTAGAATATTGTGAAAAGGTGCAATATTATAGGCCCAAAGTGTCCCACTCTAATCAGCTAATTAAGCCATAATACCTGCAAAGGGTTCCTGAGCCTTTAAATGGTCTCTCAGTCTAGTTCATTAGGAATCACAATCATGGGAAATACTGCTGACCTGACAGTTGTGCAGAAAACCATCATTGACACCCTCCATAAGGAGGGAAAGCCTCAAAAGGTAATTGCAAAAAGAAGTTGGATGTTCTCAAAGTGCTGTATCAAAGCACATTAATAGAAAGTTATGTGGAAGGGAAAAGTGTGAAAGAAAAAGTTGCACAAGCAGCAGGGATGACCGCAGCCTGGAGAGGATTGTCAGGAAAAGGCCATTCAAAAGTGTTGGGAACTTTCACAAGGAGTGGACTGAGGCTGGAGTCAGTGCATCAAGAGCCACCACACGTAGACGGATCCTGGACATGGGCTTCAAATGTCGTATTCCTCTTGTCAAGTTGCTCCTGAACAACAAACAATGTCAGAAGTGTCTTACCTGGGCTAAAGATAAACAGATCTGGTCTGTTGCTCAGTGGTCTAAAGTCCTCTTTTCTGATGAGAGCAACTTTTGCATCTCATTTGGAAACCAAGGACCCAGAGTATGGAGGAAGAATGGAGAGGCACACACTGTAAGATGCTTGAAGTTCACTATGAAGTTTCCACAGTCTGTGTTGATTTGGGGAGCCATGTCATCTGCTGGTGTTGGTCCACTGTGCTTCATTAAGACCAGGGTCAACACAGCCATCTACCAGGATATTTTGGAGCACTTCATGCTTCCTTCCGCAGACTAGTTTTATGGGGATGCTGACTTCATTTTCCATCAGGTCTTGGCACCTGCCCACACTGCCAAAAGCACCAAAACCTGGTTTAATGACTGTGGAATTACTGTGCTTGATTGGCCAGCAAACTCGCCTGACCTGAACCCCATAGAGAATCTATGGGGCATTGCCAAGAGAAAGATGAGAGACATGAGACCGAACAATGCAAAAGATGCTGCTATTGAAGCATCCTGGCCTTCCATAATACCTCAGCAGTGCCACAGACTGATAGCTTCCATGCCACGCCACATTGAGACAGTAATTGCTGCAAAAGGGGCCCAAACCTGGTACTGAGTACATATGCATGCTTATACTTTTCAGAGGTCAAATATTGTTCTATGTACAATCCTTCTTTTATTGATTGCATTGTGGATTTGGAGTTTTCATCGGCTGTAAGCCATAATTATCACAATTATGACAAATCATGGCTTGAACTATCTTGCTTTGCATGTAATGAGTCTATCTCATATATTAGTTTCACCTTTTAAGTTGCATTACTGAAATAAATGAACTTTTGCACGATATTGTAATTTTTCGAGTTTCACCTGTATATGTTACAAAGCATGTATCAATACACAGCTTCCCATAAATATTTTTCTTACTTGAGAAAGACATATAGGATTTTTTTAAATTATATAAGTAAAAAGACATGTAATAATCTGTGACTTGTTTAGCATGGTCCATTTCTGCACTTTGTTGGTATTTTGGTTGATTAGTTTATTTACAATTTATAAAGTGAAGTAAGAAGACACCAAGCAAAATAAGGAATTTAATGTTGCATGAACAATTTGTTATTTCTTGTAATTATAGCTTGCCAATTTTCTATTAAAATGTAAATAAAATATAAGGTTACGTTATAATTTTAAATATAAAATTAAATGCTTATGCTACCTTTAATTTATCTTGCAAGTATTCCACTATTGCAAGGAAAACACTCCTTGATATTATGTAATAGAGATGTTGTTTTACAACTTTTCAGACTGAACTTCTCATTGTAAAGCCTTTTTTTAAAAAAAGTCAAAACTGTTAGATCTTAGAAAAGCATTTAATTATATGCAACATAAAATACTGAATAGAAATACAAGATGTTCCTTTTTATAAAAGAAGCAAGAACAACATAGGACTAAGTTGTGCACCCAGATTTTGACATTCACTTTGTTCTTTCTCTTTGTAAATCTGATGACCTTATTATTTTTTTAACCCACTTTAAGAGAAGCTGAAAATAGAACAGAGTTAGAAAAAATGCATTGTTGTTTTCCCCTTGTAACATTTAAAATACATGAAAGAATGTGTATTAAATTCCATTGCTGGAATGGGCTCAAAATATAAGGGTTAATTTCTGATTTAAATAACATAATAATAAGACAAGAAAGAGGTTGTCTATGCCTTTCACTTTTACATTATTTTTAAAATTGCATGTTTTACATGCATTAATCAGTTTATAATAAGCACTTTTTATCAGCTAATATTCTATTGGAGATTGAAATGCAGCTACATATATTTCCCCCCCCCTCTAATCTTAAAGTGTTCTTTCAAATCATGGAATTTGATTAGCTTTTAAAATGTGGAGTGTATGACTGTAGGACTTTGTATGCAAATATTTTTCCACATTTTTGCAGCTTGTCCAGTGTACTATGGATTTTTCATTGACTCACAATTCTGTGTCTATGAAATGCAATGGAAGAGGAAAATACTATGTATCTTAGCTCATGATTTAAATAATAAGAGAATTGTTCAGATTAGATATCACGCTAGAAACCAGGAGAGTATGAGTTCTAGTCCTGCCTTAAATATAACACCACCTGGGTGACTTTGGTCCAATTACTCCCTATCAACCAAAGGAAACATGAAATAGCAAGCCACTTAAACATTTCTTGCCAGGACAACTGCAAAGTTACCAGGAGTCAACATTGACTGGAAGTCACACACAAACATTGAAACACAAAAGCAGACCACCTGTTTGTATTTTGTAGCCCCCCAAGACACCCCCCCCAAACTAATAGCTGAAATTTGAAGGCCAAATGGTTCCCTGCGACTCCATTGCAAAATACATACTGATTTATTAATAGAAGGGTTATTATTGAAGGCCAACTTTTCAGCAGGGTAATTGTGGTTATTGGCAATTTTTTTATTTGTTACATCTTTTAACAAATAGGGATGGAAATGTATATTAAGCCTTAAAAACCATTTTTGCATTTGAATCTATGCAAAAAATAGTCACTAGAAAGAACTAGAAATTACGTTAAGAAACTGGTTCAATGTCTTGCATAGAATCTAATATGTTTATAGTTTTTCCACAGTGATACACATATTAGCAAGCATGAGTACAAGTAAGTTTTTTGTGTGCTTGTCTGTTTTCTTACTATTGTCTATCAGAAAGACACATATTAAGAATGACTATAAGAATTTTGTTATAAAATGTTAGTGATAAAGGATTCTGTTTATCTTCATGAAGTTTGTCATGGCTCTACATCCTTGGATGAATTTCAAAAATATTTCCATTTTCCTTGACAAACTATTGAATATTCACCCAAATATCTAAATATTACAAATTACCAATTTCTTAATGTGATCACTAAAAGAAACATTAAAATTATTATTATTGCAGGATTTGCAAGTATTGCTTCCAGTATCTACATTATTATTTTGTGAAAACATTTCCTCCTCCCTGATCTTGCTAAATTGGAACAATATAAGATGCTGGTAGTTTTAGTTTAGCAACCTATAAAGGGACACTGATTCCCTGCTACTCCATTGCAAAATACATACTGATTTATTAATAGAAGGATTGTTATTTGACTGATTCAGAAAATATTATATTTACAGTATTTTTCTCTGATCTTTCCTGCTATTTCTATGAGATAAAAATAAATAATGGTACCTATTGCAAATGAACATGATGAGACATAGCTGCAACATCTGCTTGGTTTAGAAAAATATATATGCTAAAAGGCCATCACACATTCAGAATTTAAAATAGCTTATTTTCTTTTCTAAACTCCACATTTGTTTTATCTAATATGCAAACATGTAATAATTATGAATTGGTTGCTCTCAAAAGGAAAATAAGACCCAGCTGTTGCACAGTAAGGCCAAGTAGAAATTCCTTACTAGATGAGCTACACATGTAGTTCCTTGGTTTACATCTGCCCTAATGAAACAAAATTGTTCTAACTCAGGAAAGTGGCAAAGTTAGTCCCAGTAGCCCAAAAATGTCTTTACTGCATTTCAACTCTGATTCTGTGCAAAAAAAGACTACTTGCAAATTCATTGGGAGATTGCTAGAAAAGAAGGTATATGCTCAGATATCCACAGAAATATATTAAACAAATAAGTCCTCAAAAGTGCTTGAGGCTAACATATATTTGTCAGATTATCATTATTGTCAGGTGAGTTATTCAGCAGAGAACACAATCAAAAGTTAAATGTATTTATATGTATTATATTTGGCGAGATTGCTGGAATTCACTAGATAGGGGGACAATCTTTTAAAAAATTGATGCCAATTTTCCATTGATTAAAAAGAAATTGACAAGTCATGGACACTGTCTGAGAAAAAAAAATCATATACTTCTTAACAGTGCTTTACAGTCCTCTCTAAGCAGTTTACAGAGTTAGCATACTGCTCCCAACAATCTGGGTCCTCATTTTACTGATCTTGGAAGGATGGAAGACTGAGTCAACCTTGAGCCACTAAGGATTGAACTACTGGTAGTTAGCAGGATTTTAGCCTGCAATACTGTATTCTACTGTACTACCATGGCTCCTATAAAACTTCTATGTACTAAGAATAAATGTCCTACTGTGTTTATATTAAAGCAAAGTTTAACAGTAAAGTAAGATAACTTTCAGAAAGTTTTCAATTATAACTCTGACTTGAGAGAAAAAAATTGCAGTAGTGTGTATCATTAACAGTTTCTATAAAATAAAACCTTTTAAACTTTCTTTTATATTTTTTATCATGACTTTATTTTTTAAACATTTTTGACTTACAGCCCAATTCTTTAACTAAAAGTGCCATCAAGACACTTAATTTATTCTGCATTGGACAGAACTTGATTTCAGTGTATGCATCATTACAATCTTAAACCGTCCTTTTGGTAGCATTTAGTCCCTTAAAGCCATGCTCCAGCTGAAAACAGTTTTCTTTTTCTCCACTGTTCTGGCTGTTGGATGCTTAGCCACCTTTTGGGTAAGACAACATTACAGCTGATTTTGAAGGGTTCTGCTTTGTGGGAAAAGCAGCATGGGGCTGACAGATGCAACTTGGCTTGTCCAGAGAAATATGGGAACAAGGGAAAAGCCATTTTATAAACTTTTCCCTGCCTGGACAAATAACATTAGCTCTTCTCTTCCTACAACATTCAATGCTTAAACTTGGAGCTTCTAGACTTCAAAAGATATATGGCTCTACTTTGCTCCAGATCAACCTAAAAAACTGACAGCACAAGTACAAAAGTTTGCTGATCACTTTCCAACCATTTTGAAGCAGAATATAGCTGTAAAATGTGTAATGTAAACCATAAAGTATCCTCATCAGTTTTTCAAAAACAATGTCTACAACTTCCCTTTTAAAAAATAAAAACATTGTCCTTCCCATTTTTTTATTATGTCTCTAAGACTCAAAATTTCTTCCTATTCTTGTTTAGGCAAATCTATGCCTTGGAATTGCAGCATCACTTTTTAGAACCTACTGTAAGTAACCAACTGAAAATCTGCAAGGCATTGTCAATTATAGATATTTTTTTCCCCCTTTGGACAGAAAAATACTAAGATGTACACAGCCACTGCACGTAGGAAATAGAAAATGGAGCATTGTTATGTTATATTACTAGAATTAGGACAGCCATAAATATCCATAAATAAATGATTAAAATGCTGATGCGCCTAATGGAAACATTTAACACGGAGAACAAGCTGCTTTATAAGTCCTAGTAGACAAAGAAAATGATAAAATGTTGATATGAATTCTATGAGATACTAATTTTCACCCCCCTTTTTGTATTTTGAAATCAGAAAGTACTTTCCCTTCACAAATGGCATGGGCTCATAAGGGCAAGTGAAAGCGTAATTCAAAAACTAGAGGTTAGAGCTTTTCAACCTCCATTTAATCTAAAATGCACTATTGTTATGCTGCCCTTACAGTTGTCCATTTCTATGCAGAATATGTAATAGCATTTTCTCTTCAATTGGAACATTTAGAGTGATAACTTCCCAAATTTCAGTGCAAACTTCCATCTTCGAGGGGAACTTTAAATACGGATTGTATTAGAAAAACATATCCTCATTTTTTTTCAATTATATTTTTAATATTTGGACATAATTAGACCTTATGCATTATTATTGCATCCTTAATAGTTATATGTATTATTACCAACACATGCCACACAGATAGTCCATATTCACCTATGAAATTTCATTAATTGAAATTGACAAAGCATGAAACATACATACACATGGACGCACAATTCTGTTCTGTTCTGTTCTGCTATAACCTTTCAAAGGATGTGTGGGAATTGCAGAAGGTCGGAGCACTGAAAAAAATGATAGTTGTGTGCACAAATTGGGGCTGTTCTGACAGAAAACCGGTACAGCTTGCCCTGTTATCCTTTGTCAACAGTATCCCTCACACTTTCCTTTTCAATGAACCGTCTTTCATGACTGTATGGCACTTATCTTGAGTTGCTGTCATTCTACATCTTGGCTGATCAAAAAGAATAGCATACAACCAATACAACCAAGAAAATGAACGAGAAATAACATCATTTTATTGATTACAATGACTTCTTTTCTAGTCTTTTATTGATGTATTTCCTGGCCACTGTGTCTTTTGGCAGTCTTTTCTGAGCTGGGCAGCTTGCAGATGTATGGATTTTGATCCACAGAATATTTCAGCCAGCATAGCTATTGCTTGAGATTTTAGAAACCAAAGCCCACACATCTGGTATTGACGAACTAAAGAAACACCCTATAACTCACAGAACTCAGAACAAACCCTCTGAGATGCCTTTGCTTAATTTATACTCTGTAATGTAAAAGCCAGGTTCCTAATTAGTGACCAGTCAGTCACCAGCTAAAGTATACGGTGATGTTTATCCTTAAATTGACTTAAAAACCACCTTCAAAGAACAAGACTAAGAATTATTTCCAAACACAGTTTTACAAATGTTTTGATTACTTTTAAAAGGTAATTACAAACTAACGATTTTTTCTAAATGAAACTGTCTAGCAACTAAAAACACTGAAGTGTTCGTACCCTTTGGAGTGTTTCTTCACAGCATTGCGTTTTTGCTTGTATGTAAAATGCCTCATAAATCTATTTGATAGTCACAGTAGCATATCTTGAAGGGAAATGGAAAGAGGGAGAGGAGGGAGAAAAAGTAATCTGTGTCAACTAACACAAAAAAAAACCCTGATTTATATTCCAGTTCTGAGAACACTGATCAGAAAGAAAGTAAAATGAGATTGTTTGACCTATGTACTAGTCATATCATATGCCTCTCAAAACGTGCGCGCACACACAAACCCACATAAACCCTTGATTCTATTGTAGCCCTAATGATCTGCCCTTGCTTGGATATGTTCCAGAGAAGATGTATAAGATAAATGGGTTGAGTCTAAATTTTCCTGGCAATGTTTGACAAATTAAACAATCATGGAGATGTGAGATCTCCAAGATCTTACTTGAAAATTCTTCATAAATGATGTATTGTTTTCATTAAGGTTGCAAAAACCATTTTGTCTAATGCACCAGGGAAAGTTTCTTTAAAAAAAAAAACAATGAAGAAAGCAGACAAGGAAATATGTGCCCAACAGCAATATACAATCTTGGATAAGGTTGCAAGAAATATTCATTGGAGGTCAGACAAAGGTAACAGGCTGTTATTCTACGATCATCCATTCTGATCCCATTTCCCCCTCTTTAGATTGATTTGCACATTCACTTTAAACAAAATAATAAACAATGTTTTGATGTATTTTTGCTAGTAAAAATATTCCAAAAGGGGAACATTTTTTCTCATTTTTTTTCTTTTCAGCACCCATAAACCTTTTCTTATAGAATATTATTTTACTTTTTCTTCAGACTTTGCAAGCCCCTCTTAAGAACAACACACTAACAGTAGTGGCAGCTACTAGTCATTTCATCTGAACATGACTTTCTGTTATTCAGTTTTATTAATAATTCAGGAAATGTATTTAATTATATTAAAAACATAGCTTTCTCTTTGTTTTTGTTTTTTGTTCTGTGTATAAATTTGTGTTGATTCAAATTGAGTTCTTCTGGCATACTATTGAATTAATTATCTTTATTTATTTACCAGTTCTATTCATTAATTAATGGATTTTAAATTCTTGTATGGAATGAAAAACTATTAAATTTATGGAGAGCAGAATCTATCTGGGGTAAACTGGGAAGTTAGCTGAGAATAAGTGTGGTGACGCAGATACAGTGCTGGACCAGCACCTAGGAGATCCAGGTTTTACCCCATGCTCAGTTTCAGATGCTCTTTGGGAGAGAGCCAGTCACTCTCTGCCCAACTTACCTCAAATATTTTTTATTGGTCAAAGAACAAAATCAAATAATGTCAGGAAATATTTTTTATTAGACATTCAATATAACTGGAGAGGCAATTCTTATGTTGTGGTGGAAATGATTTTGGCCTCTTCCATCTGGAGAAGACTCCTGTTTGAACTTCATTGTTTGAACATTTGAGTATGCTTATCCCAAATGTTATACAGGCCCAGTTAAAATCTTTTGACAAGTTTTCCCCAACTTCTTTTGCTATCCTTTATGGAATTCCTTTATTAAATAAGCCAACTGCCTATTTTAGGAGAAATTGAATAGAAAATTAACTGGTTTATTGGCTGAGTAGAAAATTGGTGAACGGGTGATTCCAGCTACTCGGATGATACCTCTTTTGTTTACTTTTATTTAGGGATAGAGATAGGACACAGACAGACAGACAGTGAAATAAAAATGCTGTATATGCATATGCATGCTTGGAAACAATGAAATAAAGCAAGAAAGAAGACTGGCAATGATAGGAGATAATCCAGCTACACAAAAGAACCTGCATCCTAGATCCAAGGTGAAATTACCCTTAACCCTTATCTGGATATCAGATATTCAAATGACATTGCATGGCTGTCCTCATTTCCTTTAATTCTGTTCATTTGAATCATTTAATTAGTAAAAATCATGAGTCACCCCATTTTTATTTATGCCATACTTCTGAAGTTGTTTTAGGATTCTCTGATTTCATTACCTTCACAGAATTATAACTATGTTCTCCATGCAACTCAAAGAAAGCATGTTTATACCAGTGCTGGGAGTATCCCAGAAGCAGAGATTTGTTCAATTTCAATATTTTTCTATTCATGCAGTTGTTCAACATTCCCAGTTTCTGGCATCATGTGGTTACCTGGCTATCATTACTATGTGATAACTTCAGGATATCTGGATACTTAAAACAATTATTTGTATTGCCAACTACATAATGTGATATGAAGACTTTGGATTGCTCTTTTCTTCTGCTTTTCATCCAATGATTCTTCTATATTTTATTCTTAGAAGCAGGCTCTAACAGAGTGATAGTTTCTGGTCCAAGGTCACAAATAAGTTTCCTGACTGTGTACTGTTTAAATTAGATTTCTTCTGTCCTTGTCCAACATTTAACCATTACTGTTTTAAGCATGTTTCTAAATGAAGCATGGACCATAAAAGTAATTATTTCTAGTGACAAGTAACACTGAAGTTGCATTCACATTTTACCTTCTTAAGAGGTTAGAGATTAATTGGGCATTAACAGTTACTTTTGGAGTCCTAAATGTCTGGTTTTTCTTTGACTTTGTTAAACATTAACCTTGGATTTATTCCTATTTTTAGACTCTATTACATTGATGAAAAAGTCAACTGTACCTGCATTGTCTTCGTTGGTTAGAATACCGCAATGTCACAACGTTGTGGTTGGAATTAGAAAGCACAGTGAGAAAAGTAATGTACAGAAAAAATGATCATGTATGCCTCTAGAGACAATAGCTTAGTAGTTCAAGCCTAGTGAATCTGACCTGAGAGAAGAGAAAACATGAAAAACAGCCAAGAGTTATTGTTCAAATATTAAAGTAAAATCAAGGACACATCACATTCTTCTTTAATCCATTCTGTCTACATTCAAACTGCACAGCAGTTTGCATATGATTAGATTATAGATTGTAACTTGTGAATGAATTAGATGACTGCATAACACTATTGTATATGTTAAACAGTCAAACAATGTAAGGTTCTATAGTATGCTCATGATATTACATGTGTCTTGATCCAACACTGGAGCTAAATATGGAAACATTCACAAACATTATGGAAAAAAGAAAAATCTTAGTAGATAGTATGGAGAACAATAGTCATATACACTAAATATTGCTGAATCAGTCATAAATAACAGTAAAACTATTTAGCTCAGATATTAAGCTTCTGGTTTAATCAGTTTTATTCACTTTAAATCAGTTCATAATTATAACTGGGTAAATGAAATGTTTATTGGATACTCAATGGTGCTTTTTCAGGAGACAACTGGACTTTCTTGGGTTTTTTTTTCTTCTTTGATGATGTTTCGCTTCTCATCCAAGAAGCTTCTTCAGCTCTGACTGGATCATGGGCAATGGAAACATTTATACTCCTTGCACACAGTTGGTCATTTGCATTCTTTTAGGGAGTCATTGAGGCCACTTGGAGGTTCATCTGTTCATCAACATCCTGCAGCCAAGAAGACCACAGCCATTTGCACTACTCGGGTGACCCTGAGGACACAGATGAACCTCCAAGTGGCCTCAATGACTCTCTAAACCAATGATTCTCTAAAACCATTCTCTAAAAGAATGAAAATGACTATCTGTCTGCAAGGAGTATAAATGCTTCCATTCCCCACCATCCAGTCAAAGCTGAAGAAGCTTCTTGGATAAGAAATGAAATGTCTTCAAAGAAGAAAAAAAAACAAGGAAGTCCACTTACCTTCTGAAAAAGCAAGACAACCATGACCTTGATGACTGAAAATATCCATAGACATTTTTTGGATACATGTTTGTAGAAGCAAAGAATGTTTCTTAAAATGAGGGTTCTGCAAAGCTAATTAACTCTTATACATTATTGATCCATTAGAGAAATAGACAGTTATAATTTTCATGTACTGAGAAACATCATATAGCACACATATGCATGTATACACAGACAGAAAGCATGAACTGGATAATTACTTAAAATGTATTTAAACTAAACAACTATTTTAATTAAAAAGTTAGGAAAGAATAAAGCAATCCATTTTAACTAATGTTAAATTAAATTATGTGATTGTTGCTGTTGCTTTGGTACTATCCACCTTTCTGAGAGCAAAGTCCAACCCATTTTCAAAAGCAATATGGCTCACCCTGAAAAAAAGAACTTTCAGAACTAGAAACTAAATTTAATTCAGGATGTACTCCAGCCTAATTTTAAGTGGCTTCCAGTGTGGCATTCATTAAGAGCCGAAGTGGCGCAGTGGTTAAATCCAGCACTGCAGGCTACTTCAGCTGACTGCAGTTCTGCAGTTCGGCTGTTCAAATCTCACCGGCTCAGGGTTGACTCAGCCTTCTATCCTTCCGAGGTGGGTAAAATGAGGACCTGGATTGTTGTTGGGGGCAATATGCTGACTCTGTAAACCGCTTAGAGAGGGCTGAAAGCCCTATGAAGCGGTATATAAGTCGAACTGTTATTGCTATTGCTATTAACACATTAGATTTTGTCCATGGAACTGTATTCTTTTATTCCACTGCTCCCCACTGATTGCATTTACTTTGCAAAACAAGATGATTGGAATACATCGAGAGTCCAAACCATCTTGATAGGTAGATATTATAGATTGGTAGACTAGTGTGTAATTTCAGATAACTGTGAACCATCATCTTCCTTTCTTTTCTCTCCAAAGTGTAGAAAACAAAGTGTAGGTATCTACAAAGGTCCATTCCAAACATTTCCAAAGCCACCCTGACTGGAACCAATTTGAATTTTACAGGTTAATAACTTGTGAATTTTCAAGAATATTAAGCAGATCTGATATTAGGAAAAAGCAGGACATAATTTACATGGCCTGATGTTTGTGGTTATAAAGTTTTACAACCTCAAATATGTTATACTTGTTTTAGATAAACTACTTTTCTTTTAACATTACAATCTATAAAGGTTTGAAATTGGAACCTGTAGCCCTGTCTCATTTTTACCATTTGTTTTGCATGTACTTCATACTTATCTCTTCCTAACAGAGATTTAATGTACCTACCTAAGTTTAAATACATCTTTCCCCTTCCTACTCTTTCACCAGCTTCTTCTTCACTTTGCAATTTAAAAATAATTCCACATGTATTAAACAGCTTTATTTTGGATGGCTTCCAAAAGAAAAGTAAAAAGAAATGTCTGGAAGAAATTAAAAATAAGAGAAGCTAAAAGTGTTTTGCCTTCTTTACATATAGTTAAAGGAAAAATTAAAAGTTGGTGATAATATTAATTGTTATCTGTGTTAGAGCAAATGAACCAGAAAGTCTAGCTGTTGATTCCATTTGTGGATAACTGATGCGGAAGATGTAGATATTCTTCAAAATCCATATGCCTTTCATAATAATTTATTTCAGATTCTGCACAGAGTTATTGATGCAAGTAAAATAAAAAATGAGATTAATAGTGGTGCATGAAATAAATCTTCCTTGTAAAGCTTCCCATGACGCTTCACTTTTAGATTATACCCAGAAAATATAGAATCTTCTTTAAAATGTATCTTAAAGCATTAAAGTATGAAAGAAATATAACTGTTTATGAATTCAAGATAGCATCTGCAAACAAAGTCAAGGTCTTACCGTGTCCATTGGGGATTTAACTAAATATTATGCAAATATGTCTTTTCAAATAGGGGCTTGGAATCTTACAAATTCATTTCCCAAACAGTATTAGTCTACTGGGGTTATTCTGCATCATGATCAAGTGAAAACAGATAAGCATTTCAGAACAAAAATGTTAGCTTATTATGCTCTGTATAAAATATAATAATACAAAATAATCCCTAAAAACAGTTGGATATAAAATTCAAAAGCAAGAATAATAAGGAAAAAAGTCCATATAATTTGAAACATTTATGAATTATCCTTTGGCCAGCTTACCATGATTTGAATTGTAAAATAATCTACAATAACCAAAAAAATATAGTAGATTATCAATGTGTTTTCAGACCAAGAGGAGACAGTTTTACTGTGATGACACTTATTTTTAATATCTGACAAACACATTTGAGGAAGGGAATTCCTCAAATTTTTATGGTATATAGAATTAACTACCCTGACATCAATTGGGAAACAAACTCTGCACCAAGTGGAAGATCCAACAGGTTCCTAACAAACCTAGCAGACAACTTTGTTTCCCCAAAAGTAGAGAAGGGAACAAGGGGATCAGCCATATTGGACTTAATTCTCACTAACAGAGAGGAAATGATAGAAGATGTTGAAGCCACAGGAACCCTGGGGGCCAGTGACCATGCAATATTGGAATTCAACATTATGCAAACACAAATAGTAGAACAAAGTCAAACTAAAGTCTTGGACTTTGAGAGACCTAATTTAAATAAACTTAGAAAGAGCTTGGGAAGAATTCCATGGATGAGAATCCTCAAGGGGAAAACAACTGAAGAAGCTTGGGAAATTTTGAAAAATGAGATTACAAAAGCCCAGTCTAGCACAATACCAATGAAAAAGAAAAATAACAGCTCCCAAAAGAAACCAGCATGGCAGCATAAAGAACTCTCTGACAAATTGAAAGACAAAAAAGATAAGTATAAAAAGTGGAAAGAGAGGAACATAACTAAGGCAGAATATCAGCAAATAGCCCGAGCCTGTAAAGATGAAGTGAGGAAAGCTAAGGCTCACAATGAAGAAAGGCTTGCAACAAAGTAAAAATTAACAAAAAAAGCTTCTTCCAACATGTTAAAAACAAAAAAAAAGTTAAGGAAACAATTGGTTCATTGCTGGGAGAAAGTGGCAAGAAGATGACAAGCAACAGGGAGAAAGCAGAACTATTTAACTCATGCTTTACATCTGTCTTTACACAAAGGGATAAAACAGTCCAACCTATCAAAAACAGCACCACAAAAATCAGATTAGGAACACGAATTGAAATATGGAAGAAAACAGTAAGTGAGCACCTGTCTACCCTAGAGGAGTTCAAATCACCAGGACCGGATGGATTACACCCCAGGGTTCTGAAGGAACTGGCAGACGAGATCTCAGAATCATTTAATTATATCTTTCAGAGATCCTGGAGCACCGGGGAACTGCCAGAGGACTGGAAAAGAGTTGATGTGGTTCCCATCTTCAAAAAATAAAAAAATAGATCCAGGAAATACAGACCCATCAGCCTGACCTCAATACCAGGAAAGATTCTGGAAAAATAATCAAGCAACGAATTAGCGAACACCTAGAAGCAAACAAAGTAATAGCCAAAAGTCAACATGGGTTTGTCAAAAACAGATCATGCCAGACTAATCTTATTGCATTCTTTGATAATGTGACAAAATTAATGGACCAGAGGAATGCCATTGATATAGTTTACTTGGACTACAGTAAGGCATTTGATAAGGTAGACCATAACCTACTACTAGATAAAGTAGAAGAATGTGGGTTAGACAGCATCACCACCAGATGGATTTGTAACTGGCTGACCAACCACACTCAATGTGAAGTCCTCAATGGAACTGAATCTTCACGGAGGGAAGTATGCAGTGGAGTACCCCAAGGCTCTGTTTTGGGCCCAGTACTCTTCAACATCTTCATCAATGATTCGGATGAGGGAATAAATGGGGAACTTATCAAATTCGCATATGACACCAAACTGGCGGAATAGCCAACACTCCAGAAGATAGGCTTAAAATACAGAAGGATCTTGACAAACTTGAACATTGGGCATGATCTAATAAGATGAAATTCAATGGTGAAAAGAGTAAGGTTATACAATTAGGTAAGAAAAAGAAAATGCATAGGTACAGTATAGGTGGTACCGTGCTCAACAGTAGTAACTGTGAAAGGAATCTTGGAATCCTAGTGGACAACCATTTAAATATGAACCAGCAGTGTGCAGCACCTGCCAAAAAAGCCAACACAGTTCTAGGCTGCATAAATAGAGGGATAGAATCAAAATCACGTGAAGTGTTAATACCATTTTATAATGCCTTGGTAAGGCCACACGTGGAATACTGCATTCAGTTCTGGTCGCCACAATGTAGAAAAGATGTGGAGACTCTGGAAAGAGTACAGAGAAGAGCAACAAAGATGATTAGGGGACTGGAGACTAAAACATATGAAAAATGGTTTCAGGAACTGGCTATGTCTAGTTTAAGAGAAAGAAGGACTAGGGGAGACATGATAGCAGTGTTCCAATATCTCAGGGGTTGCCACAAAGAAGAGGGAGTCAAACTATTCTCCAAGGCACCAGAGGATAGAACAAGAAGCAATGGGTGGAAACTAATCAAGGAGAAATGCAACTTAGAACTGAGGAGAAATTTCCTGACAGTTAGAACAATTAATCAGTAGAACAGCTTGCCTCCAGAAGTTGTGAATGCCCCAACACTGGAAGTCTTTAAGAAGATGTTGGATAGCCATCTATCTGAAATGGTATAGGGTTTCCTGCCTAGGCAGGGGGTTGGACTAGAAGACCTCCAAGGTCCTTTCCAACTCTCTGCTATTGTATTGTATTGTATTAATATATTTATCTGCAGCTGAATTTGAACAATAGCATGAATTTGACTTTATTTCTAAGCTAATGACTTTTCTTGCATCTCAAATAAAATAAATTTTAAAAATTAGATTTCACAAGAGGCAAAAATCAGCATGTTTTTTGTTTAGATTTATATATATAAGAAAATAAACACATACAGAAATGCATGTTTTAGACATGTTCATGTTAAAATGAGAAATTAATTTGAAAGTGAAGACATATTTAATTGCTGCAGACCAGCATATCTCAGTGTTTACTGTAGAAAGTCAGAACCCACCCTCCTAGAATAATGAAATGTTTTGAGCAATATTTAAAAAGGAAGAATCTTATATTTACCTAAATGAGAAATATGTTTTTTAAGGGGCAGGAAGCAGACTCAATCTAAATACTCCCCAGCAGATATTTTGTGCCCATTAGGAAAGACTGGCCCAGCCATCTACAAAACAAAAGACCTTCAGCTCCAGGATGATGGGATTATGCTTCTGACAAAGCCATTAAGCCACAATAGGAATTGTCCAACATCCTTTCAGAGCACAGGTTTCTTCATTGCATCATCTCAGAGCAGTCAAAACCTCAGCCAAAATTAGCTTAGAAAAACACCTAGGATTTTTATTTTGCCTATAGAGTCAGCTATGACCCATATATAACCTCTACATGGCCCCATGGGAGTCTGACAACAGCCAATAGAATACATGTTCTTCAAAGGTGGGATGCTGCTGGTTTAACAACTGGTTCGGTGAGCACACAATGACAGCACTGAAAATGGAGCATTTAGAAGCTCAGCTGCTTACCTTCCAAGTCAGCAATGGTAAGTAAAACAGCTGGCTGGGGAAATCGGTTGTGCTGCATGATTGAGATGAGCTAGAAAGTAGAAAATAAAGGACAGGATAAAGCAGGGGCAAGTGGGCAGGGCCAGTTGATCGTCAGAGCTACAAGTTCGCCCAAACTTGTCCAAACTGGCTGAATACCACCTCTGATGTTCTTGTACAGAAACAGGAAGCTCAAAACCAATAGAAAATATAACACCCCCCCCCATTCTCTACTCCATGTGGTCAGCTGCACCAAAAGCATAAACATGTGATCCTGTTCATCAATAAATGGACCCTCTTTCCAATAAGCCTCCAGCCTCCATTTTGTCTCCAGTTCTTTACTCCCGAATTGGAACTGAACCAATTCAGTTTCTTCCCACACTACAATGAAAGAATGAAAGGGTATAAAACAAAGGATACTAAAAATAATACAATTAGTACAACATAATTAAAATATAAATAAGTAACAATGTCTAAAGAAAGGCCTTTAGTGCTTTTGGGAAGCTCCATTACTGCCTATTACTGAGGCAGTAATAGAGAAAGTTTCATCCCAAGTCACTGAAATGACTCTCCTGAGATGATGTCAGAGTGGAAGGCGAGAGAAAATGGAAGAAGAGATTTGCTCAGGCAACCTTGACCCCAAACAATATAAAAGTTTATAAGGAATGATCAGCATTTTGTTTCTGCTTTGGAAAATAAAGTGAGAGGAATTGACACAAAGACAGCACAGAACATAGGGAAAGCCTGGAGCTTTGTTCAGACCAAGCCGCAAAGGTTAAGGCCATTATTCAAACCATTCAACTCCTCACAATACCTTCTGCTTGATTCTAATGCTATCACTTCTAGGCAGTAAAAAAACAACAAGAGGATGACCACTACTTGCTAAGCTTTCAGTGTCCCTTTGCTGCCATCAACGGGCCATCCAGATTTAGCAACCCAAATTGGTAGCCCAAGCTGTTTTACAAAGTGGATTGTAAAATAATTGTTTCACAAACTAAAATTTAAGTGAATTAAATTCTTCTCCCTTTGGGACTTTAGACAAGTTTATTATTTACTAAATTTAACAGAAATGAAAAACAAGGAAGCACATCTTTCCCTTAATATCTAACAGCATAGCATTGTATTGTAGATTCTGTGGTATTTGCCAGAATGGCAAATATCACTTCATGTGTTTTAAAGTATATATGTGTTTATATATCCCTTTATATGCGAGTATAAAGCATATTCACTTAAATAGCAGCTTCCATACAGTGTAAACTGTGAATATTCTGTACTGGGTTATTAGATGGGTAGGATTAAGATCAGTGGTGGGATTCAAATTTTTTCACTGGTTCTGTGGGCATGGCTAGGTGGGTTGGTGTGGCTTGGTGGGTGTGGCTTGGTGTGCACGGCAGGGGAAGGATACTGTAAAATATCCATTCCCACCCCGCTCCAGGGGAAGGATACTATAAAATCTCTATTCCCTCCCCACTCCAGAGGAAGGTTACTGCAAAATTCCCATTTCCTCCCGATCAGCTGGGACTTGGAGGGCAGAGAATATATTGGAGTGGGGCCAGTCAGAGATGGTATTACTGGTTTTCCAAACTATTCAAAAATTCCACTACTGGTTCTCCAGAACTGGTAAGAACCTGCTGAATATCACCTCTGTAACTAAGGCACAAGCCAGATGGGTGATCTTGGTCTAGTCACTCTCCCAAGCCTTGGAATTGTCCAGCGGGTCTCCAAGAATTAGATACTGGTTCTCCAGGACTGATCAGAACCTGTTGAATACCACCTCTGATTCAGATGTTATTGACTTGGGAGGCGGAGGAAGGAAGGAAGGAAGGAAGGAAGGAAGGAAGGAAGGAAGGAAGGAAGGAAGGAAGGAAGAAAGTTTAAAAAGTTAAATTTTGTAGAAACTCCTACAAACGTTTCTAAAGAAGGTCTTGCTTTATTTCTAATCCATATTGTCCCTGAGAAAACTTGTATCCATATTTTTGAGTTGAGTTTCAGTCATAAGTCTTGGTCTTCTTCAAAGCTGTAAGCAGCCCATTTGATATTTACAAGGAGGGGGCAAGTGAGACCAAAGGATTAAATGAGCATTGTGACATCGCAATAAAAGCTCTTATTACAATAAAAGGTATATAACATGTATATAAGAGGGAGAACTTGCATTATGACATTACAGTGTTTGTATCATCCTGATGAAACCTTCAAGTTTTGTGAAATCTTTTGCAAATAATTAAATATTTACTCATATAAATAATCCATTAAATATATTATAGTTATAATTGAAAAATAGTAACATGTTTTATAAACAATAAAGAAAATGAAGAATGGTATAGAAATTTCCTGCTAGAGAAAGTTTAGGCAGAAAAAGTAATAATCAGAGATTGGATATAGAAACTAGCTCACCCTGAGTAGTTAGCCTCCTACCCTTTGCTTCTCTTTTTCTTACCATGAAAGGGAAAGACATTAGATCAAACTACATTGATAAACCCACTGTTTTTATTGTACACAAACTTTGTCAGCAGAATACTGTAAGATCCTGCAATGTGTCATTATTTCCAAGGTTGCACCAATTACTGTCTTGAAAATCCCGTGAACTGACTAGTGGGGCTGTAAAATTATCAGGTTGGGGTTTTTTTTATGGTGTTAAAACTCAATTGCAAAATTGGTCAAGGGTGAAAATGTCACCATTGCAGTCAGTAGAAATTTCACAAAGAAAGGAACAATAGACACTGAATACAATATATATCTGAATATTTGCAATGTTCATTATAAATTTAACTCTTAAACATAGATTTTATCAATTTCTTTTACTCAGCATTTAGAAACTGATTTTTTAAAAATTTATCATTTATAAGCTTTCCAAGTGTGCCCTACTTCATAAATTTTGAACACTGAAAATTTTGTGAAATTTTATTAATTTAATATATTTATAAGATCTTTTCAATTTTTAAACTCAAGTACCAACAATTCCTTTCAAAAGGAATGGAGGAAATGAGTTTTAGTCCTGCCTCAGTCATAAAGGCATGTTGGTGACTTGGGCCAATCACTCTTTCAGCCAACCACAATTAAACATGCTGCCAAAAATACCCCCCTCTCTCTCACACAGACATTTATCTATTATCTATCTATCTGTCCGTCCGTCCATCCATCCATCCATCCATCCATCCATCCATCCATCCATCCATCCATCCATCCATCTATCTATCTATCTATCTATCTATCTATCTATCTATCTATCTATTTATCTATCTATCCATCCATCTTCCACCCATCCATCTATCTATCCATTATCTCAGTATATTAAATTCCTAACTGTTTGCTATTTGGAGTATTCTAAAAATACTATAAACCAGTTTAGGGATTTTTCCTCTAAATTTACAAAACAAACATAATCTATTTTTCTTTTAGTATGGTAATGATAGATAGTTGGATGATAGATTAAACCAATCCTGAATCATGATTTCTATGCAGATATGATGTTGTGTGTACATTTCAAAAAGACAGAATGAATATTCAATTAAGTGAATGGATAGTTGTACCTGGCAGGGGTTTTAGATTTTTAGGTAGTCAAATACACAATAAAAGCAACTTTTGAAAAATCATAATTTATATGCATGCCACAAGAATACTTTACTCCAAATGTTTATAAAAACAAGCTTCAGTTAATTTCATGCTTAACAGAAATAAAAAGTAGTTTGCTATTCTTTGCTTTCACATTATAAGTTGATATGTTGATTAACCTAATTCAATTGAAAATTTCAAAACCGTTTTGATTAGTCCATTGTAATTGCAGATATTCCCATAAGGCATTTTTGTATGTTCTGCATGAGTTTCCACTTGTCGTTTCTACTGACACATCTTATTTATAAGTTAGGTATTCAATGCAAAACAATGAGTCATTGAATGGGTTTTGTCAAATCTCTATTTTTATCAGTCTTGACAGAAGAACTAATAAGTTTTATATTATTAATAATGCATTAAAAATTCCACCATCTTGTAGAAATAAGTGGTGTCCTTTTTTAAAAAGGAAAAAAGAAAGAAAGATTTGATATACTATCTTGCTTTTCTAGTGTATCAGGTAAATGTTATTTGAATAGCTTCTCATTGCTAGGAGCAGTGAGTCTTGAGTGCTTCCATTAGCTGAACCAGGACAAGATTCTTGAAGCTGACGCCTGCAAAAGCTTATGGCAAGAAAGTCACTTTTATAAAATTATGAATATAGTCTAGTTAGTCTTCCCCTAGCTAGTCTAGGCCATTACTTTTTTCTGACAGATAGGATGTCTTCCTGTGGTATTTCATAAGCCCCTCAGGGCACTATTTGACTTGAAGTTATAAAAATTAGCACAATTCATAAGCTTCTGCATGGTTCAATGTTTTCTGTAGGCTACAACTATGATCATCTTGTCAGGTATATACATTTTTCTAACTTTCTGAAAGCATAATCACTAAAACAAATGGGCCTTCTGTGTTTTGCTTATCTTACTGAAAACCATCTCTGCCTGTGTAAGCTTAGCAGCCGAGTTCAAAATATGTGAACAATGAAGTTACTGAACTTCATGACTGGAAGCTTTTCTTTAAAACTTCCCAATTATAATTTTTAGTGACAGTGGGAGAATAATGTACTGATATTAATTTTATAAAGCCAGTCACAGTACATAATTTTGTGCAGTTTATAACTCAGGGAAAACCTTTTAGTTGGGCTGAAGATCGACATCCCTGCTAATCAGTAGCAGTTGAGAAACAATAGCACTCAATCAATCAATGAGAGAGAGGGAGAGAAGAAAATAGGGGGGAAAAGTATTGCACTAGGAAATCACTGTGTCCATAATTCAAACCTCTAATTTTTCTTTGTCATAATATACTTTAAAAAATTTAAAATCACAAATGGACAGGGTGTTGGCATAAAAAATGATGGGGGAAAATATGCTTCTAAGACAAAACTAGAAGCTCTTGATATTGCAGGATGGTTATTTATCCATCCAATAGTCACACACATTTACCCATGGACCAATTCTAAATATGTATGTATAGTGTGTCATAGAGGAAACAAAGACAACAACACAAGCAATAATTCTTACTTTAAGATCATAGATTTATAGTTTCTAATAATTTGGAACATAAGATCATAGGTTTATAGTTTCTAATAATTTGGAACATAAGAAATGACTAGATATAAAAGATATAATGGCAGTAATATACTTGCATTGGCAAGCCAATGCAATGTGATCCAATGACATATAGCAGGTCCTACAAGGACTGCTATAAATCAAAGGGCTCCAAGCTGATCTCAAACACTATCCTTTATACTTTTCTTCTAACCACATACACGCTTCACAACTTAACTAACCATCACTTTCTGTAAACACCTGTGTACATTACTTTTTCTTTCCTTGTTTTTAACAGTTTCATTCTTCCTGTTTTAATTGTATCCATATAAGTGCATACTTTGCAAAAACATGTTTCACAGTTAGCAATGGCTCATCAGGATTACAAATAATTCTGGTACAGTTTGAAACCATCTTAGCTGAAAACTTTGGTTCATATCTCTTTTTTCTGGGCTTGCTATCATCCATAGGACTTATTGAAGCTAACAGATCAATAGACTATATTTTGACTATATTTATATTTGAATTTGAATTTGAATTTACTTTATTTGTATGCCGCCCTTTTCCCTGAGGGGACTCAGGACGGCTCACAATTCAAGGGAGGGGGGAAAACAAACAAAGTTACAGAACATAAAGACCATACACAGCTAAAAACACAACAATCATACCATTCGGAGTGGGGCTGCAAGTCTTTAGCCCCAGGCCTGTCGGAACAGCCAGGTTTTAAGGGCTGTGCGGAAGGCCTGGAGGGTGGTGAGGGTATGAATCTCCACGGGGAGTTCGTTCCACAGGGTCGGAGCAGCCACAGAGAAGGCCCTCCTCCAGGTAGTCGCCAGTCGGCACTGGGCGGCTGATGGAATTCAGAGGAGGCCTAGTCTGTGGATCTTATTGGTCTAGTGGAGGTAATTGGCAGCAAGTACCCAGATCCAATACCATGAAGGGCTTTGAAGGTGACAACTAGCACCTTGAAGCGAATCTGGAGATCAACAGGCAGCCAGTGCAGCTCGCGGAGGATAGGTGTTTTTTTTTTTTTTTTTTAAATATATTTTATTCATTTTCACATTCCATTTTGCAATCACTTACATACAGGGTATTTGCTATAAGAAAAGAAAAAAAAATGAAATAAAACAAAATAAAAAGAAAACACAACTCATCATTCACAACCCCACCTAAAACTTCCATCCTCCATACACCCCATCTACCCCCTCAAACTTTCCTTTCTCCCTCTAACACTCCCCTCCTACTTCCCTTTCCCCTCAAACCTTCCTTCTCCCCTTACTCCCCACACGCCCTCCTTACATTCCCCTTACTCCTTCCTTACTCCTCCCTCTTCTTTCCCTCTACCTCCCTCCTTGGTGTATGCCTTTATTCGAGTGTTGTTTAATCTGATAAAAAGTAAAATAAACCAAGGAAAAAAAAATATAAAGAAAGAAAAGAGAGAGAAAAGAAAAAAAAAAGAAACAAAAAAACAACAACAACCGTATATAAGTGCATTCTTGTTCTTATTGAGACTATGTTAACACCCACCCACCCACCCCCCACAAATCCCCATCCCTAATCCTCCCGACTTCCCAGGGCCCACACCTGGCACTACCTTCTGTCTAAAGTATCTTGTGTACGTATGGATTAAAAATAAAAGTAATATATTAAAGGAAAGAAAAACAAGAAAAAAGAAAGAAAAAAAAGAGAAAAGAAAAAAAAAGAGACCACTCTTTGTGTTGAGCTCAGCCCCCCATCTTTATCTATGCTTAAATAGTATAAGTCATTCTATCTATATTTTATTCTCGTCTCTTACTTCTTTGTTATTTACCCCAACCTTCTGTAGACTCTCCCGTTCCTCTTCCTAAACCTTATATTCAGGTAAACATTTATACAAATTTGTGTAGGCATCAATATACAGTCTAACCAAAATTGATCCCTTCCGATAAAATTTAAGCAACGTGGTTCATGCCACATATTCAAATATTACTTTACAGAAGAATAATCAAACTTTCCCTTCTAATAAAATTTAAACAGCGTAAATAATCTTTCTTAACCTCATTTTCAAACAATAATTCAAAATAATCTAACCAAGCTTTCCCTTCTTAGTAAAGTTTAAGCAGCGTAGATCAAGTATTACTTTACACAAAAATCAGTTTACATTCTATCTTAAGATAATCCCAACCGACTTTCTCTTCTAATAGGATTTAGACAATGTAAATCATTCCACATGCATTTTACCCTCATCCCTTGCTTGTCTGATATTTACCACTATCAAATTTATGCAGACATTTGTTTAAAATCTAGCTCAAAGTAATTTCACCCAACTTTCCCTTCTAATAAGAATTAAATAGCATGGATCATTCCACATATTCAAATAATACTTTCAACAAAAGTCAGTTAACCTTCTGTTTTAAAGTAGTCCCTTCTAACAAAATTTAAACAACATAATTCATTCCGCATTCATTTTACATCTATCTTAAGATAATCCCAACCGGCTTTCTCTTCTAATAGGCTTTAAACAACGTAAATCATTCCGCATACACTTTACCCTCATCCCTTGCTTGTCTGATATTTACCACTATCAAATTTATGCAGACATTAGTTTAAGATCTAGCTCAAAGTAGTTTCACCCAACTTTCCCTTCTAATAAGAATTAATCCGCTTTTTCTACCGGAGAGAGGTCGCAAACCCCCATTCGGTCCACAACTTTGGCAAATATTTTAAAATGTCTAAATCTTCGATCTCCGCTTTTCTGCTTCTCCGAGGGAGGAAAGGCTACCCCCTCCATCTTGCAGCCACGCGGCCTGCCGCTTGCCTTCTCCTTCCGCTTGTCTCTCCTCTCTTCCAAGTGAGTCAGGAAGTCCCGCCTTCAAAGTCCTACAATAGAAATCTCGGGCCTCCGAAACGGAGTTAAGACGAAATCTTTGATTCTCAAATGTGACCGTAATGCCGGCAGGGGCCTCCCATCTGTATTGAATCTGTTGACTCCTAAGCTCTTTAGTTAAAAAGGCGTAGTCCCTTCTTGCTCTCAACATCTGGAAAGGTATTTCTTTGAAGACAATCAGGTCCTGGTCATCAACTCGGAGACTGTTATTATGAAACTTTTGCACAATCGCGTTTCTGGATTCTTTTGTGGAGAAATATATAATTATGTCCCTCGGGAGCTGTCGCTATTCCGCTACCAATGAGTTCTGGCGATAGATTTTCCGAATATGCCAATCAAAGTTAAGTCCCGGGCTTCCCACCGCATGGCTGAAGGCTTCAGCAAAGATCTGTTTCAGATTCTCTTGCTCCTTTTCACGGAGTCCTCTAACTCTTATTGCAAATGCCTTCCTATTAAAATTTATCATCACTAGCTGTTCTTCAGTGTCTCTAATTTTTTGTTGTAATATTTGAATATTAGTAGTCAAATCAGAATTAGCCTTCTCCAAGCTTTCCAATTTATTCTCTATTTCAGCAGAGTAATCTGACAGGGCAGTCACGGCTGCGAACGTATTCGCCTTCATTTGGTCAATTTTAGACTTTAAATCATCATATAGTTCCAATACAAATTCCTTGATTTCTTGTTTAAAATCATTAAACATTTGAAAGAAAAATTCCTGTGTTAAAAATTCTCCAGTAGAGGGCATAGGAGACAAAGGCTGTGGTTCCAATATAGATTCTTTAGATTCTTTAGGCACATTTGTAGCAAGACGCTTCTTTGACCTGGGTGCCATAATAAATAAGCAAATAAGCAGCGCTTTTGCTCCCCTCTGTTTCCAAAGAAAAAGAGTTTATTTTGTTAAGGAGCGGTCTGCAGGAAGGTAAAACCGGCTAAGTGCATCCCCTATCAATCACCAACGGAGAGAAATCGCCATTTTGGAGTCCGTTTAGACAAAGAAGTCTCTAAGACAAATGGTGCTGGTATTTAAGATAGTAATAAAAGCATAAATCTCACAGGAGTGGGACCCGCCCGTATTAATCCTAGCTTGAAAAAACTTTGCTTTGTCCTGGGGGGGGGGGGCTCGCCTGTCTGGGGCTGCCAAAAAAGGCAGCTGAGAAGAACTGGCTGGAGATAAAAGCTCCACTCCCGCTGGATCTAATCTCTGTCCACAGCCTAAAAAAAAGAGAAAGGCTGTGGATTACGAATAGACCCTAGCATACAGAACTACTCCCTGCCCCTTTCTTAGCCAAAAAGGGGTGATATCTATGATCTTATTTAGATATACAGACCAGATCTCTGAGAGGAGCTCGGTTGAGCCCTCCTCGGCAACAGGCCACGCCCCCCGGATCCGCGGAGGATAGGTGTTACATGGGTGAAACTAGGCGCACCCACGATCGCTCGCACGGCTGCATTCTGGACAAGCTGAAGTCGCCGAATACTCTTCAAGGGCAGCCCCATGTAGAGCACGTTGCAGTACTCCAGCCTAGAGGTCACAAGGGCACGAGTGACTGTTGTGAGAGCCTCCCGGTTCAGGTAGGGACGCAACTGGTGTACCAGGCGAACCTGGGCAAATGCCCCCCTGGTCACAGCTGACAAATGGTGTTCAAAAGTCAGCTGTGGGTCCAGGAGGACTCCCAAGTTGCGGACCCTATCTGAGGGGCATACAATTTGACCCCCCCAGCCTGAGAGATGAAACACTTGACCAATTAGTGGGAGGGAAGCACAGCAGCCACTCGGTCTTATCTGGATTGAGAACAAGCTTGTTAACCCCCATCCAGTCCCTAACAGCCTCCAGGCCCTGGCTCATCACGTCCATTGCTTCGTTGAGTTGGCACGGGGCGGACAGATACAGCTGTGTATCGTCCGCATACTGGTGGTAGTTTATCCCGTGCCGTCGAATGATCTCACCCAGCGGTTTCATGTAGATATTAAAGAGGAGGGGGGACAGGACCGAACCCTGCGGCACCCCATACGTTAGGGGCCTAGGGGTCGATCTCTGCCCTCCAATTAACACCGACTGCGACCTGTCCGAGAGGTAAGAGGAGAACCACCGTAAGACAGTGCCTCCCACCCCCACCTCGCGCAGTCGTCACAGAAGGATACCATGGTCGATGGTATCGAAAGCTGCAGAGAGGTCGAGGAGTATTAGGATGGAGGCATGACCTCCATCCCTGGCTCTCCAGAGATCATCGATCAACGCGACCAAAGCGGTTTCCATGCTGTAGCCAGGCCTGAAACCATACTGGAAGGGATCTAGATAACTGGTTTCCTCCAAGGACCGCTGGAGCTGAAAGGCCACCACCTTCTCAACAACCTTCCCCACAAAGGGGAGGTTGGAGACTGGACGATAGTTGTTTAGGACGGCTGGATCCAAAGATGGTTTCTTCAGGAGGGGTCTCACCACCGCCGCCTTTAATGCGGGGGGAAAGACCCCCTCCCAAAGGGAGGCGGCAACAACCGCCTGGATCCAGCCCCGTGTCACCTCCCTGCTGTTAACAACCAGCCAGGAGGGGCACGGGTCTAGTACACATGTGGAGGCACTTACAGCTCTCATGGCCTTGTCCACGTCCTCAGGGGTAACAGCTTGAAAATCAATCCAGTGATGGCCTACCAGATTATCCCTTGGTGCCTCAGCTGGTACTGCGGGATTGGAGTCCAGGTTCGTCCGAAACCGAGCAACTTTATCCGCGAGGAATTGGATGTAGTCCTCAGCTCTGCCCTGCAAAGGATCGCTCGTATCCCTCCTGTTTAGGAGGGAACGGGTTATCCTGAACAAGGCGGCTGGGCGCGACTCAGCGGAAGCAATCAGAGAGGCAATGTATGATCTTTTTGACGTCCTAATTGCCCGGATGTAGGCTCTGATGCTAGATGTTAAAAGTGCTCGGTCCGACTCGGATTTTCTGGATCTCCATCGGTGCTCTAGGCGTCTCTTTCGGCCCTTCATCTCCCGGAGTTCCTCAGTAAACCAAGGAGCCCTCCTGGATCCACTGCCTCGGAGCGGCCGTAAAGGCGCAATCCGGTCAAGAGCCCCTGTCGCTGCTGAGTTTCGAGCAGCAACCAGAGTCTCTGCCGGACTGCGGGCGAGAGTATCAGGAATGACACCAAGCTCCGTCTGAAAACCCGACGGGTCCATAAGTCGCCTGGGGCGGAACCACCTGGTCGGTTCCTCCTCCCTACAGTAGGGGTTTGGTCTCCATATTTCACAAGTGTGTGTGTGTGTTGCTAACACAGATCTATGGTGAGAACATGGGATGTCATTTGGAATGGAGAAGTGTGGCCAGATGGTAGAAAAGAAAGACAATAGTTGGAGTGGAAGTATTAGCAGATCATATAATAAACATACCTTGGTATTCCACGGTCACTTAAGAACCACAATGAGGAGGCAAGAAAAATAACAGCATCTAATTACCACCAAAGGATCACTCAGGAAATCAGGTCCTAGCTAGCTCAAAGAGAAGAACAAGATCCATAATCTCAACATGTACACCCCGCCAGCAATCAGATACCATGACAGTAGAGTGTGATAGCCAGCGGTTCAAATCTCACCGGCTCAGGGTTGACTCAGCCTTCCATCCTTCCGAGGTGGGTAAAATGAGGACCCAGATTGTTGGGGGCAATATGCTGACTCTCTGTAAACCGCTTAGAGAGGCCTGAAAGGCCTATGAAGCGGTATATAAGTCTACTGCTATTGCTATTGCTATTGCTGTGGCCAAGAAAAGTCATGGAAGTTGCTGTTGTGAAGACCCAGAAGCTCCTCAAAATCTACAGAGATTTCCACAACAAGTCCAACACTCAGAACTTGTACATCATTTGGAAATGGTCTGGTAATTATCAAAGTCACTATTCTGGATGAAAGCCAAAGCATGCAGTAATACATCAATAAGATGACACCAAAAGATGTGCTGCTGAGTGTATACCTAAAGCAGCAACAGACAATAGAAGAAGATGAAGCAGAGGAAGTGACATGACAAGACAAGGCCCTGCATGGACTGTTCTATCAAGAAGCTGAGGTGAGGGACATTGGAAAATCCTACTAGTGGCTAAAAAGGGCTGAATCAAAAGACATCAAGTGATGCCTCAGAGACAATCCAATGCACAAAGGCAGAGTATAAGATGCAGACAGGTACTGGCCAATCAACAAGATATCATGGCAGTAGATAAGGACTAGAAGAAGTTGTGCAGCAGTGCCAAGTGACAGCAACACTAGGAGAAAGTAGTATATGGTAGCTGAAGAAGTGTCAAGACATGAAGGAGAATGAGAAAAGATATACAGTATTTAGTGGGTGACAAGACTGAGCCTGAGGAAAGGGTCAAATGCATCATGAGCCCCTGCATTCCCACAAGATATCTAAGTACAGCCCATCTTGAATGCATTCTTAGTTACCACTCATTTCCCTTAACTGTTATTAGCTCAGATTCTTGTGGAGAGCTTACTGTATGCCTGCAATAGATTTTCATCCTCATTAGAACTCTCTGAATCTCCTTATTTCTCTGGCTCTTTACAATGTAGAAATAAAGGCTAAAGTGATCCCAATGGTGATGGGGGCTGTGACTCCTAAACTGAGAGAGTTGCTCCAACACATCCCATGAAAAGCATCAGAGCTCTCTGCTCAGAATTACAGTGCTAGAAACAGCTGTTACTGTGCAGAACTCTCACACTTGTAGAGGACCTGAGACTGGGAAAGACACAGACCAGCCATAGGGGTGAGAAGGGGATTTTTGTATGCTCACAATACAAAGGGACATACAAACTTTAAGACAAGAAGTGTAAGACTGTAATACTGGTGAACAGAACAGATAGAACACCATAGTTATAATCTCAAGTATGCTCCTAAATTAATAATTACGTAAATGAATTCCTGTTGGAACCATGGGTTTGGTTTTTTTTAACTTTTGAAAATAAATATTGCACACTAAAATTGTGGTTATTGTCTCTCAGTTTCTGTAGCTATTGTCTCCCAGCCAAATACTAACTAGGCCTAACCTTGCTTAGATTCTGAGCTCAGGCAAGGTTGGCTAAGTGTACACTCAGACTATAAATAGAAAATAAACATAGATCATCAAAGGGGAGAGGTGATTAGTCAATGAGAAGAAAATAAGTCACATGGTTGAAGTTTATTATGGTTACCATGTAACTTTCAAGGCTCTGTGTAATTACAGTGCCTAATTAAATGTTTGGGCATTATCAAGAGAAGAGAATGGCTTGAGAACAAGACAGCTGGAAATGTATTGCTGCCAGCCCTGATGAATAATTGAATGTACATTTGTATGCACATATTATCTTGTTCCCATTTACATAGTTTCCAAGATTTTTCAGATAGATTCTCTTAGATACATGGGTGCCCTACATTCTTTCCTCTTTATTATACATTTAATAAAATGTTATCTGATGATCAACATTTGACATGTTTCCAACATTGTTCATCTTTTCTGTAATGGGAACCCATCAAGCTAGTACAGTGTTGTTCTTTATAACTAAGTATAAAGCCATTCACCTCTTCACATGAAAGACTTGATCATTTCACTGACAATATGAGAAAAGATTTTTTCACTGACTCTAAACAGATAGTATGGTTTGTATTGGATTAGCATAGAAACCTCACTAAGTTAGGTAAATGAGCACATGATAGTCTTCTGGTGAATCAGAAGTAGAAATCACTTCCAAGCCAAGCCTGATTTCATCAGCCATTCTAACAAGTTTCTTGATGATCTTTTTCCTTGATTGCTAAGTACAATATAATCAGAGGCAGCAATAAGAAGTCCAACTAATCCAAATCCTTAGCGAATTCAGAGAAAATCTGAAATGGAACATGGAAGGTCTGTGTTATTATTTCCACTATAGATAACACTGATCCATGATTATATGTATCAGTATAAGGTATTATCCTCCTCTAAGGTTAAAAAATGAATTAATATGAAATTTTTGTATTCTCCCACATTATTTTTTTTTAAGAATCCATCTGGATCAGAAGCATAATAGAAGGCAAATTGCCTTATGGTCTCCACAGTAATCCACACAGTACTTTTTTACATTTAGCTTTGAATACATGAAATGAGCCGAGGTGGCGCGGTGGTTAAATGCAGCACTGCAGGGTACTTCAGCTGACTGCTAGATCAGCAGTTCAGCGGTTCAAATCTCACCGGCTCAGGGTTGACTCAGCCTTCCATCCTTCCGAGGTGGGTAAAATGAGGACCCGGATTGTTGTTGGGGGCAATATGCTGACTCTCTGTAAACCGCTTAGAGAGGGCTTAAAGCCCTATGAAGCGGTATATAAGTCTACTGCTATTGCTATAAATGGACTAATGTAGTTTCATATCAAATATTAAAAGTTCAACTGTAAGTGTTATTTATGGTAGAGCTCAGAGTAAAAACATATTGTCAGCATGTCAAATTAGGCCAGACTAGAAAACTAAAGTTATGAATGTTAACACTATTTTTATTATAAGGTTAAAATAATTGAATCTTGCAAGTCTGATTATACGTTTGCCCTCCCTCCACCTTCATGAGAATAAAGGGAGGATCAAGTCTAAGACACTTACTGAAATTATATTTCTGCTCCAGACTTAAATTTATCTGACTGTTTTCTTGGATGTGCTCTTCCTCCTGTTCTTCAGGGTTGTTTCTTCTGCTCAGTACATGTATAAGAAATGTTGGTTTGCAAACTTTACATTGCTCATTTGGTATTTTAAGTTTTAAGTTGCATCCATAGAAACTGGAATCATTGTTAAAAAAATAACCCAGATTTGTTTTGATGCACTCTAGTTTAGCATTTTGAACCCATGCACTGATACGTCTGTCCACCCATCCATCCTATCACTTTATTAACCTATGTAGTGACCTGTTGTTACTCAGCAGATGTCTTCTGTGAGTCTTTTCGGAATGCAAGATTAACGATGCAGCTGGGGCGCATTAGTGGGGTTTTAGAGATAAAAGGATGGATGGTGCCCTAGTTGCAGGAGTCAACGTTCCTTGGTTCGTTCAACATTGATGGATCATCAATCGTGGTTTATGTAAGATACACTTGGAAAAGTGCTTTGTTTTCTGTAACACTGATTCAAGAAGATACACTTGGAGAAGTGCTTTGATTTCTGTAGAGACTTTGGAAGAAGTGCTTTGCTTTCATTTTGTTCAACTTGTGTTGCCGTAAGAAAGATTTGTTTTTTATTCGTTATCTCGTTAGAGACTTTATTTATGTTATTTTTGGGCTCGAAGCCAGTCTGAGCCGAGAACTGATAAAGAAAATTCCTTTTAAGTTTGTCTGCCTGCCGTTTGTTAACGAGCCGAGAAGGGGGGACAGAACAGTGACCATAATGAAATATTAACCTATACAGACAAATGTTCAGCAATTAATATGCATTGCTAATTTTAAAATTAGAATTATCTGCCGCTGCACTGCTTAAGTTTAATATTTGTTGACCAAACTGCAACTTGGCTGCAGGGATGAACATATTTTTCTCATGCAGAAAGGACAACCCATTCACCTTGATGTAACTTACACTGAATTCTATGTCTTGTGACCAATAATGAAATGAGTTTCCCTCCGGGGAAAGCACTGCAACTGGGACGCCATTTATTTGTAGATATTGATGAACTAACTTTCATTCTACTATATAGCCTTCATTTTTTATATCTGTTTCACTGATCACTGAAGGGCATTCTCCTACAAAGGTAGAACAGAGTAGTTATTGTGGTGACTCATCAGAGGATAAAAATATAATGCACTGGCAGTATCAGGCAAAAATATAGATGGACTAGATTCTATGCTTTTTAAAAACTGAAAGCAGTTTGAAGGATCATGACCTATGCTTTTCCAGTGTGACTTATTCTTGAGAGTGATTCAGAAGAATTGGGGAATTCTTGAAAAGCTAAACATTCTTCACTTCCTCTAACCAAAAGAATTGAGTATGCTTAAGACTAATGATCTCAATGAGCCTTAGTGTGCCCTACCTTCTCTCAGACAGTGACTTTATTCCCTTGAAAAGAACAGAGTAAGAAACTGGGTATCCAAAAGACTAATGATACAGTATTGTGCAGTGGAAGGAAAAGATGAGAGTTGTTCTGTGGGATTACCAGGCTGCTACCTGCAAGTCTTTCTTATATTTCTAACATTTATCACAGTAAAATTCAAAACCCAGAAAGTCCACAAAGAGGGCATTTGTGATTAGGCAATTTTTAAAATGGTAAGAAATTTAAAGTAGTATAAAATTAAAGAATAGGCAAAATTAGTTCCCTCTCATTTTTCAGAATACCCATAAGGAAACAAACACAGATACATGACTATGGAGGTTCTCAGTCATTGAGGTCATGGTGCTTTTTCAAAAGACAACTGGACTTTGTTTTTTCTCTTTAAGAGGTTTTGTTTCTCATCCAAGAAGCTTCTTTAGTTCTGATTGAATGAGTATGGGGAGAGATGCAATACCACCTATCTCCTGTTTACAACACAGCAGTTCTAAGAAGGTTCCATATCTGTTTATACTATTCAAGGGACCCTGAGGGCACAGATAATTCTCCAAGTGCTCTCAATGACTCTCAGGAAGAGTGCAAACAACCAGATGACTATAAATCCTTCCACCCTCCACCCCTCCAGTCAGAGCTGAAATGGCTTTTTGAATGAGAAGCAAAATATCTTCAAGGAACAGCAAAGCCCAGTTGCCTTTTGAAAAAGCACCCTTGGGAAAAACATAAATGCAGAGCCTCCCCACCACACACACAGAGAGAATCTGTTTTCACTTTTTCTTTCTAGCCTACAATATTATTATTTTTCAAATAGTTAAAAAAGTCTTATGTTCTAAGAAATATAGATTATGAAAAGATCATAACAAGAAATATAGGTGCAATATGTTTGTGTGTGTGTTTGTATCGGTATACACACACACACACACACACACACACACACTACACAAAGTTTCTGTTTATTTCTCCAGGCTGAGGAAAAGGTATGGTAAATATTTATAGATGTGGGTTGTTGGCTTGTCTGAGTAGAATTAATTGCACAAATATTGATGCAGAAGGATCCACACTAGGTATTAAGATTTAGTGTCCTTTATCGGAAGCAAATAAACCCAAAGATGCAAAATCTCACACAACAGAGGATTGAGTGTATAAGCATGAATGTCACTCATGTCTCTATGTTATTGTTTGTTTATATACTTAGACAAAACATTGTTTAGCATTTCAAGGATGCAGGTGGGTTTCTTATTTGCTAGAGCTTTGACATTCTAAGAATACAGTTTTGGAATAAATCCCTGTCAGAAGAGAGGCATCAGGCTGATGTCTAGACACTCTCTTGTTACTGACAGCATTCGTTGATTTCACTAGAACTCTGAATTATATAATCTTTAGCGAGCTAAAACCACGGGTTTAAAATTGGTCTAATGTTCTGAGAGCTTTTTTTTCCTTTCTGATATTAAAATATAGACACTGTTGTACTGTAAGACTATGTTCTAGAATCATAGAATTAACTAGGATTATCTACACAAGCATTTGCAACAGTGTTGAATCCTCCCCTTTTAAGCATTGTGGGGAGGGTATTCATTTTTACTGTGATTTCTCTTCTCAATAAAGTAAATTCTAGATATGAATTTCTAATAACTAAAATATTTCTGTGGGTTTCTGAATAACTAATTGTTGTGGCTCTTTCAATAGCTTTGTAAAATATCAACAATCTCATTTAATAAATGTTATTAACTCTACAGGTATAAAGCAATTCAAGTTGGTCTGCCATGTTCTCACGGAATTACTACGTATTACTTAAAATCTTATCATAAGGTAAAGTGTGTGTCTGTGCATGTGCGTGCACGTGTGTGTGTGCATGAGCATGTTAGCAAACACACCCAGTTTGAGTGATGGACCCAGGGAAACAATAAGAGTAGATTAAGAAGATTAGCCTTCAAAGTATTCAGAAACTGTCCTATGACTAGCTTTAGCTTTAACTGTCCTATGACTAGTAATGTGACTTGTAAATCTGACTTGTAAATTCAAGGATTGAATTTATGAAACAAACGGGTTCTCTATCTTTCCATCCCTTTGATCATATTATAATTAAGGCAAATCTACATCTCTGACTAACTCATAATATACATTATGGTATATACAACAATTCATTTTGTGGCATTAATATTATTTTAAATTATTATTATCTAAATAAGATAATGACATCATTTAACATTTTATGTCATTTCAGTTTGATTAATTATATTGTACATGATAAAACTATACAACTATTAATTGTATCTCAACAATTAAAACAATGTGATAAATTATTATTAATAATAACAATAGCAGCAAATAGATGCAAATATTCCTTCCTTCCTTCCTTCCTTCCTTCCTTCTTTCCTTCCTTCTTTCCTTCCTTCTTACTTCCTAACTATAATATAATTAACAGCTGATGCCTATAAAAATAGACACTGATGCTTTTTCCTGGAAGGCTGAATATGATTTAAAAACATCAAAATGATAATGAATCTGAAATATTTGCAGATTTCCCATTAATTTATCAAATTGACTAGATCACATAAGGACAATTATTTTATTCTTTAACATTCATATTTCCTATATCCCCAGATCAGAAAATAAGAGATTATTTTTGTCATACACCAAACTATTTCATATTCTGTGAACATTATTTCTGAATTCCCTGCTTTCCATCCCTGATACAGCCTGTGGAATACTCACCCTTCTGTGCCCAGCTAGCTCTCTCTTTAGCAAGCATGAGATACAATTTCTATGGGCTTTTCCTTCAGGGAAATCTTTCATGTTCATACTCCCCTTTTCTGTTAATGAGAAGCAGTGCATTGCAATACGTAACTACATGTCTTCTCTCTGTAATGAAAGATTTTTTTCCTCCAGCTCTGCCACAGTCAGCTGGATGTTTTGGAGTTTCAAGAACCTTACATTTCAGAAGATATCAATACCTGTATTTATTCTTGTCATATTTGTCATACTACCAAAATGTCCGGATGACTCTATCCCTTACTCTCAATATGAGAGCTTTTGAATATGGTCATCTTGGATTTATTACTGACCTATAAGGTGTTATGGACGTGAATGTCATTTGGTGACATTTCTCAAAGATGACTCCTATGTTGTAGCCTTTCCTGTGCCTCTGAGATGGCCTACATATTACTTTACTATATTTTTCATAACTGAAACCTACCTATCCATGACTTTTCATTGTGGCCTCTTTCTAAGCTTCTTCTGTTTCTTGCACATCATGAAAAATGGTTTAAAAAAAGGAAACAATACCATTCATTGCTGTGGGAAGTAACAGGAAGATAACTGGCCTAGATAGCTCCTCACATGGGATTCACTTTCATACCAATATTACCATTTGTACCATTTTATGCTATCCATGATTACCAACTATATAGCCAAATACTTTCCGACCCTTCCTCATTGAAAGATCTCCTGTCTGCTTCAAAAATTCCAAGCCATGCAACAAAGAACAACTGGATAAAACCAAGATATCTAGCAATCCTACTAATCATCATCACTAGTGTTCTGAACATTGTCTTTGACTTTCCATAAAGCTTCTCCCATTTATACAATAGCCTAAAATGTTGAATATCAAGATTATTATATAGTTTCCTGTCCTTATACCAAGGAATCCTGTCCCCTTTTGCCCGCAGCTTCCAACTATAATGAAACCATACATGATATTGGACTATTATAGATTTGTACAAACAGATCATGCCAAACAAATCTTATATTCTTCTTTGTAAAGTGACTAAATTAATGGACCAGCAAAATGCTGAGGATATACACGGACTCCAGTAAGGCATTTAATAAAGTAGACCATAGCTTATTTCTTGATAAGATATAAAAAATGTAGGATAGATAGCATCACCACCACCAGATAGATTTGCAATTGACTAACTAATTGCACCCAGTGTGTAATCCTTAATAGAATCTACAAGAAAGGAAGCATAAACTGGAGTACCTCAAGGTTCTGTCTTAAGCCCAGCATCTTCATAAATGATCTAGATGAGAGGATAGAATGCATCAAATTTGCAGATAACACCAAGCCGGTGACAATTTCTGACACTTTTTGAGGATAGACTTAAGGTTCAGAAGGATTTTTACAAACGTAAGCATTGGACCCTATCCAGCAAGATTTAGTTCAGTGGTGAGAAAAGTAAGATACTGCACTAAGGCAGGAAAAACCAAATGAATAGGAACAGAATAGGTGGTACCTGACTCAACAATATGTGAACTCTAGGTGTCCTCGTGGACCATCATTTAAGTATCAGTCAGCAACATGCTGTAGCTCCAAAAAAGGCAGAGAAGTCCTGAACCGCATCAACAAAGGGATAACTTCAAGATCACAAGAAGTGATAATACTGCTTTACACCATAGTGAGGGCACATTTGGAATACTTCATACTGTTTTGATCATCACAATACAAAAAAATAGATGTTGAAACTCTAGTCAGACCTTAGTCTGGAGGCTAAATCATATGATGAATGGCTGAGGGAACTAGGTATGTCTAGCCTATTTAAGAAATGGATTAGAAGGAACATGATAAATACCTTCCAGTACTTGAGGGGCTACCAGAGAGAAGAGGAGCTTATTCTCCAAAGCATCAGAGAGCAGGACAAGAATTGTGGATGGAAGCTTGTTAGAGTAACATTCAGTCTAGAAGTAAGTAGAATTTTCTGATAGTGAGAATAATTAATCAATGGAAAACTTGTCTTCTGGACTTGTGGGTGCACCAACACAGGAGGTTTGCAAAAATAGAACAGACAACCATTTGATCACGATGGTATTAGGTCTCCTGGGACTGCAAGGTCTCTAAGTCCTTATGATCCTATGTTCTAACTTGGATTAGATCATTTGCTCATTATGCAAACATACCTCTGACCCATTATACCCTTCTCATTCAATAGATAAAAAAGAGGAATCTGAGAGGAAATATATTTCATCTCTTCCTACCATGTAGCAGATTAAAATATTTAATTCATTGGAAAAACTAGTCTGAGAATTCCTAGGAACCAGATGATAATTTCCATGCTTCATGCCATCTCTGACAGTTACATTTGCACTAGACAGACCCAGACATCCAATCTGACTCTCCATTCTAGGTTTGGTATCAATGCACTAACTCTGAGGTGCAAAGAAGTTAAGAGAGAGGAAGAGCAATTATTCAAATTCTAAATGAACAAAAGTGTCCCACCTATGAGAGTTGGGGAGAGTTTTGAACTGGAAGAAATTGCTGCTGAATATGTTTTGGACAGAGCTTCCCTTCTTTCTGTCTATGATGGGCCAAGAAGAGATCAGAACAAAATGTCCTTCTACGTTACTGCAATGTAGTTCATTCCAAGTAGAAATGGAAATGGAAATTCTTTCCCTTTCTTCTTTGGATGAGTGGGAGAAAGAGAAAGATAAACTTCAGTAACTTTGCAAAGGACTAGACAGAAGGACTAGAAATTCTTCTACCACCTGTGTCCTAGACAGAAAGAAGGGGTGAAGAGATAAGCTCACAAGGAAGTGCTTGTTAACCCTAGCTAATGATTAGATAGATTAGATAGTACCATTATGTAAAGCTAGTCAGCCTTTGTGAAATACCAGATAGATGTTGGACATCTGTGGAATTCAAGTGTAAGGTCTCTACTGCAATCCAGGTCAAAATAGCCATGGACAGTAATATTCCATAAGTGGAAGGAAGAGGATGTATCTATAGTATATTCAAGTGGACAACAGGATCTGTGCAGATCCCAGCATTATCTTATGAATGATGATAATCATCCTAGATTGTATCCATGACAAAAATTACACCAAAAAAGGAGGGGAAAGAATACTGGGAAAGGTACATAATGGTAAGTAACTTAAATTGTATATTTGGTGAATTGAGGATGAAACAAAGACTCCATCACGAGGGCAAAATTTCTAGTCATCCTTTTGTTGTGTTGTGTTGTGTTTAGTGATACATGAAGATGACCCATCTTACAAATACAAACAGATTGCAACAAATGTACACGCTTATTGACAATAGAAAATTATTAGAGAAAATAAACACTAAATATTTAACGTTTATTTTGAAAAAGGCAAATCTCTTTCTGAGTCATTGTCATTTTAATTGTAATGATCTTAATTTAGACTAAAATGTTACAATGGCTGAAAAACCCCTATGTGTCAAAATGGAGGAAAATCAGGTTAAGGAACTCTCTCTTAGGAAAAAGAAAAAAAATATTTTAGTTAGACTACAGGCCAAAAAAACAATAATAGTAAAATGAATTGCATTTTATAATAATTAAAAATATAAGGAAGTTTTTTGAAATTGTTATTATTACTACCCTGCTACTCTGAAAAGAAGGCATTATTGAATTCTAGTGATAAATTTAACTGGGCTATTGTTTAATTAGGTTCATTCAGTGCAGAGATGGTTTAGGTTTCTAATCTTGTAGGAGCAGTACATTTTTCAGAAAATATAATCATAATTAGGTTAGGCACATTCTGTTTCTGGTTCTATTCATGTTTCACAGAACTCTTGGAAAGCAAAACAAAACCTATCATAGTAGCAAGATAGTAATTAAATTTCATATTTTGCCAAGTAGAAGATTAGCTCAATTTTGCTTTTAGAAAGTGGTGAAAAAGTTGTAAATTTCAGTCCCCTAAGCAGTCTGTTAGAAGTAGAATCATCTGTTTCCTCCCCATTATTACAGTATGTTGCAAGTATAGTTTTCATTATGGTTTTTTAAAATAATAATAATAATAAAAACACTTCATTTTATAAGGGAAACACAAGAACAGCTTAGTAAAAAATTAGAGCTAGGAAGGTTGGGTCCAAATTGGGTCATGAAAAACAGACTTTAATAGAAAAGATTGTGAAAATATGAGAATGATACAGAAATGTAAATAAGGTGGATTTTAGCTAGCAGATATCTTTGTAGTTTAAAATAGATCAAAAATTATTTCACTGGAAATATAATACAAACAAAATTACATGCATCCATGTAGATTTCCATGAATTTAGCTTCTGAACAATTGAACTAAGTCACTCTGGATAATGAGATATGTGGCATATAAATTAAATGATTAACTAAATAAATAAAGTGCACACATTCTCCTGTAAGCAGAACATCAATAGATTTAATTTTGCTCTTCTTAAATTATATGACTAAATCTGAAATTTTAAGCAGCAACTTTTTTTGTCAAGTCTTACCTGGCTTTTTTTTTTACCTGAAGAGAATTGAGACTGGGCCTAGAATCTCTACTGCTGAGCTGTGGCTACTCCCCATGCAATTAAAATCTTAAGGTTGCCTCTAATAATAAATGCAAAAGCTAGCTAATAAAGCAAAATAGATTGAAGATGTTCTCCTCCTAAAACAATTTTGAACTGAAACTCAAAGACCACCTGTTGATCCGTGTGATATTTTAAATGAGCAGAATGTTGGATTTTTTCGGTCACTGTGAGAATGAGTTGTTTTACAGAAGAATACTTATTTATTTAGAAAATGACTAGCACTGAAGATGTTACTTAGTTGGATGGTGAAACATCTACAAGAGAATAACCAAACTCAGAGAGCACCATGGATTCCACAATTCAACCATGACTCCATGAGCTACAAATATTCTCTTTTCTTGGTATTTAGAATATTTAGATGCCTGTCTATCCTAAGCAAAAATCTTTGGGTAGCTAATAATACAAACCAACAGGAAACAACAAAAGTACTATTAAAAAATAAACATAAATTTAAAAGGTGAAAGACATAAGTTTTCACCCAAACATGCCTATGCTCTAATATTTAAAACAAATGTGTAATTAGGTGTTAGTGGGGGGGCAGAGATCGTCCCTGAGGCCCCTAACCTATGGGGTGCCGCAGGGGTCGGTCCTATCCCCCCTACTATTCAACATTTACATGAAACCGCTGGGCGAGATCATCCGAAGGCACGGGATAAAATATCACCAATATGCGGACGATACACAGTTGTATCTGTCCGCCCCGTGCCAACTCAATGAAGCGGTGGACGTGATGAACCGGGGACTGGAAGCCGTTAAAGACTGGATGAGAGCGAACAAGCTGATACTCAACCCAGACAAGACCGAGTGGCTGTTGTGTTTCCCTCCCAAAAATTTGACCACCATACCATCACTCAGGCTGGGGGGACAAAATTTAAACCCCTCAGAAAGGGCCCGCAACTTGGGAGTCCTCCTGGATTCACAGCTAACTTTTGACCACCATCTCTCAGCTGTGACCAGGGGGGCATTTGCCCAGGTTCGCCTGGTGCGCCAGTTGCGGCCCTACCTGAATCGGGAGGCCCTCACAACAGTCACTCGAGCCCTTGTGATCTCTAGGCTGGAATACTGTAATGTGCTCTACATGGGGCTGCCCTTGAAGAGCATCCGAAGACTTCAGCTAGTCCAGAATGCGGCCGCGCGAGTGATCGTGGGTGCACCACGGTTCGCCCACATAACACCGATCCTCCGTGAGCTGCACTGGCTACCTGTTGGTCTCCGGGTGCACTTCAAGGTCTTACTCACCACCTATAAAGCGCTCCATGGTAGTGGATCTGGCTATTTGAGAGACCGCCTTCTGCCAATTACCTCCCTGCGTCCCATCAGATCGCATAGAGTTGGCCTCCTCCGTATTCCATCCGCCAGTCAGTGCCGACTGGCGACTACTCGGAGGAGAGCCTTCTCTGTTGCGGCTCCGACACTATGGAACAATCTCCCCGTGGAGATTCGTACCCTCACCACCGTCCTGGCCTTCCGTACAGCCCTCAAGAACTGGCTAACCCGTCAGGCCTGGGGATAATCTTATTTCGCCCCTCCCGAATGCTGAGTGAATGTTGAGTTTTATTGTCTAATTTACTTTGTGCACATTTCTTTTTTTGTATTGTCCTACACTCCCCTTCCTTTTTTTGATTGTAAGCCGCCCTGAGTCCCCTCAGGGAAAAGGGCGGCCTATAAATAAACTACAAACAAACAAACAAACAAACAAACAAACAGGTGGCTGGCCTTTTTGAAATAGGCTCTCCAATTCATGTCCCATTGATCTAAAGCATGGAGGTAAATGCACTTTCTTTCACTATAAACAAGGATCAAAGTTCACTTTTTATCAGTATAAACATATAATGAATTCAGAATTAATTCTACAATATGTCCATAATTATGCTAAATGATTCCAACAATTTGTCAGTAATGTTTGGATAGATATGAAATCAGCCAAATGGAAGAAGTAGTTTACAAGCATCAAAGTTATGGCCAACTTAAAATTCTCTGTGATTTGTAGACAATTACTTTTTCTTTTACTATGCTCCAGAGACTTATTTTTTATATTCCTGAATTTATAATTCTGTTTGGAACAAGATAATAGAGTACAATTAGAAACTTGCCATATATTTTTAGAACTTGTAGATGAGTGTATCTAATAAGATTAAACAGGAAACAATGGAAATTCATGCCAAACAAACTGTCCAAGAGAAGCTTGTGTATTGTAGCATTTAATAAAGCTGTAGAAAGGTATTCTTATATGTCCTTCATTTGTTCATGCCTGTAGACACACACATGCAATTGTGCCAATTTCATTAATACTGTACAGAAACATAATGTATTCATATTTTCTACCAGGTCAGCTTCACTCTGCAAGTATAGGAAAATACAGAAAGGCCTTCTGGTGGAGTCTAAAACCTTGGCTCTGCCAGTGGCCCTAAGCCCCCATTAGAGGCATTCTAGGCTTGGGTGACTGATAGGGTAGAGAGAAGATCCCCACTGCTTTGACAATCATCCTCTTGTTTCTTTTTTTATGTAATGTTTCTAACTTTAAATATTTTATATTTTTTTTCATTTTTATTATTCAATAGGCCACCTAGGACTGCTGTAACAATGAGATGGACTGCACATAAATTTAATAAATAAACAAACAAACAATACATTCCATTAAGGAAGCATTATACATTCCAGTCGAGAGAAGTTACCTGAGGATGGGCTCCACTACAAGTTCAAAAGCTCAGAAAACTAAACCCCTAGTCCCAGAATGCGCATGTGCGGGTTTGGAATGGCGGCCGGGCTTTTTCGCTCTCTGTAAACTTAGCGAAAAAGCGCTGGTTAGCCTTCCAAACGGACCGCAAAACCTCCGGAAAGAGCCTGGGTGAGATTAAGACATCAGAATCCCCAGGACCGGACGAAAAATCTTTTAAAAACATCGCTCCCGAAGGCTCCATTGCGCTTAACAGCTGAGCAACCCAACAGCTGATCCACCGAGCGAGGGCGGCGGCGGCGAGACGCGGACGGTTGGCGTCTTTAACATCTTGGCTACCTGGTGCCCTGGATGCCCCTGAAGGTCGCCTGCCCTATTGGGTGAGCCCTGGTGAGCCCCGGTCCTGGAAGGTGCCTTAGAGCAGCGGAATGGTGGCAGCAGGAATTGAATGGAAAATGGCAGTCTGAGCTTTTTGCTTTCACGATTGCCCCCCCACTGTTTTTTTTTAGATCTAAACAGTGTTGGGGCTTGGAGAAGAACTCTGGATTTTAGTGGAGAGGAACTTTGGATTTTTATCTATAGCCAGAAAAGGAACGGTGAGCTTGGGGGATTTGAAACTGGCTATTATCATCTTTACTATTACCATAACCATCATGGCAAAGAGGAGGAAATTATTGTGGCTTGGGCGAACGAACTAAGTGGCAATTAGCCACTACCATCATAGTTTGCCTGAACACCCGCCCCTCCTCTATCCTGTATTTTAGTGCCTACCCTCTCACCTTGGAGCCTCTCCTTTTATCCCTCCCGTGGTTGGACAACTTCTTTCTTTTCCTGTCTCCCCCTGCTACTGTGGAGCCACGTTTGCCTGCCTATCTGTTCTCACTTAATGCGAGTTTTACTGCCTGGCCTGCGACCATCGGCATTGGCCCGGAACAACTGCTCTTCCCCACCACCTGCTACCACTGAGCAACGACCATCTGTTTAACATCCTGATATTTTATGGTATACATACTTATGGTGCATTTGGTTTGGGGAAGGAAGTGATAGAGGATGGCAGTTTCAGGGACAGGAACTTGGCGTTTTAAAAACTGGACATTAAGTTGGCACCCCCCCTTTCCCCCTTCTAACTGGTTCCAGTCACTTGTAAACTTTGGACATATAGACTTTGGCCGTTCCAGGACTTCAGGAGAAGGGGAAGATAAGATACCCCCCTGTATACTACCGTTTTATCTCCTATGGACCGTTATTGTTTATTATACCACGCTTTATCTGGATTTGGAGGGTGTGAGTTTGCAAAGCGGGTGTTGGCTGATATCTGGGACCTGTGCTCTGCCCCCCCTCCATCTGCAACTATTTATAGAATACGGTTCTTGGACTTTGGCCCTGGATTTCTCTGGAACTGGAGGAAGGGAGGCTGGCTCTTCTGGAACTTATAATTTTAAATTCTGTGTTGCGCAATTTTAAATGGGTATGTTGAGTGCGTGGGACTGAATGAGTTAGTATGAAAGACCCACTTTTAGTACTATTATTGCTGTATTCTTTTGTGTTTTAATTATACTGTGGGGACTGCCTGTGTGAGTGTCTGAGTATGCCTGATTCGGAGGACCTGGCGGGCCAAGCGGGGGCCATTGGGGTGGTTGGGGGAATTCTGCCCACGGGAGAGAGTCGGAGCATTGCGGTCATAACAGGGAGAGGCAGATATGGCGGGGACTTTAGGGCGGGCCATTATAGGGGAAGGAGGGTTCGCTATATTGCAGAGATCCCTCCTTCCGGCCCTATGAGTCCCACTCCAAGGTCAGATGGCGTGAGCGATCAGGACCCTGGTCTCAGGCTGCTGTCGCTAAATGCCAGGTCTGTTATCCATAAGGCTCCCCTCGTCCGGGACTTGATTGTAGACGAGGGGGCAGACCTGGCATGTATTACTGAAACATGGCTGGGCACGGAGGGAGGAGTCCCCCTCGTAGAGCTGTGCCCAGACGGGTTTCAGGTGCTTCATCAGCCGAGAGCCCAGGGAAGGGGTGGCGGTGTGGCTATTGTAGTCCGGGAGTCTTTAGCTCCTCGTAGGATCCCTGCTCCGGAGCTTGTCGGGTGTGAGTCCCTGCTAGTGAAGTTGGACCTCAAGGGTCAAGCGGGTTTGCTGCTAATGTACCTGCCTCCCAACTGCGTTGCAGCGGCCCTCCCTGCGCTCCTCGAGTCAATAGCCGAGCTAGCAATTGAGTTCCCTAGACTAATGGTTCTGGGGGACTTCAATTTGCCTTCGCTCGGTGAACACTCTGATGGAGCGCAGGAGTTCATGGCCTCCATGACAGCCATGGGCCTGACCCAGGTAATTCGAGGCCCTACCCACTTGGCAGGACATACACTCGACCTCGTATTCCTCTCGGAGCAGTGGAGTTATGATCTTGGTCTGAGGGGAAATGAGATCATTCCCCTGTCGTGGTCAGACCACTACCTACTGAGGCTAGACTTCCGGAGACCAAACCCCCACCGTAGGGAGGAGGAACCGACCAGGTGGTTCCGCCCCAGGCGACTGATGGACCCTGTTAGGTTCCAGACGGAGCTTGGGGTCATTCCAGATGCTCTCGCCCACAGTTCGGCGGAGACTATTGCTGCCGCCTGGCACTCGGCGGCATCGGAGTCTCTAGACCAAATTGCGCCACTACGGCCCCTCCGGGTCAGCAGCTCGCGGAGACCCCCTTGGTTCACCGAGGAGCTCCGCGAGATAAAGCGCCGGAGGAGACGCCTAGAGCACCGGTGGAGATCCGATAGGTCCGTATCGAACCGAGCATTGTTGACAGCCTGCACCAAGGAGTATATTTGGGCATTGAGAACTGCCAAAAGATCACACATTGCCTCCTTGGTAGCGTCCGCCGAGTCTCGCCCAGCCGCCCTGTTTAGGATAACCCGCTCCCTCCTAAATAGGAGGGAGACGGGGAACCCCATACAGGGAAAGGCTGAGGAATATAGTCAGTTCTTGGCGGACAAAATTGCTCGGTTTCGATCGGAACTGGACTCCACCCCTGCAGATCCAGCCGGGACACAGGGGAATAACTTGGTAGACCATCTCTGGGTTGAGTTTCAGGATGTTGCCACTGGGGATGTGGACAAGGCTATGCGAGCTGTGAGTTCCTCCACCTGCATACTGGACCCGTGTCCCTCTTGGCTGACTGCCAACAGCAGAGAGGTGACACGAGGCTGGATCCAGGCGGTTGTTACCGCCTCTCTTCGGGAGGGACACCTCCCCACCGCACTTAAGGCGGCGGTGGTGAGGCCCCTCCTGAAGAAACCGTCCTTGGATCCAGCAGTTCTTAACAACTATCGTCCAGTCTCCAACCTCCCCTTTCTGGGGAAGGTTGTTGAGAAGGTGGTGGCCTTACAGCTTCAGCGTACCTTGGAGGAAGCTAACTATCTTGACCCCTTCCAGTCTGGCTTCAGGCCCGGTTACAGCACTGAAACCGCTTTGGTCGCATTGACCGATGATCTCTGGAGAGCCAGAGATGGAGGCTATGCGTCCATCCTGGTTCTCCTTGACCTCTCAGCGGCTTTCGATACCATCGACCATGGTATCCTTCTGCGACGACTGCGGGAGGTGGGGGTGGGCGGCACTGTTTTACAGTGGTTCTCCTCCTACCTCTCGGACAGGTCGCAGTCGGTGTTGGTGGGGAGGGAGAGATCGTCCCCGAGGCCCCTAACCTATGGGGTGCCGCAGGGCTCGGTTCTGTCCCCCCTACTATTTAACATATACATGAAACCGCTGGGCGAGATCATTCGGAGGCACGGGATTAAGTACCATCAATATGCGGACGATACGCAGTTGTATCTGTCCGCCCCGTGCCAACTCAATGAAGCGGTGGACGTGATGAACCGGGGCCTTGAGGCTGTTAAAGACTGGATGAGAGCTAACAAACTGGTACTCAACCCGGAAAAGACCGAATGGCTGTTGTGTTTCCCTCCCAAAAATTCGGTTAACGTTCCATCAATCAGGCTGGGGGGGCAAAATTTATCCCCCTCAGATAGGGTCCGCAACTTGGGAGTCCTCCTGGACCCACAGCTGAGTTTTGACCACCATTTGTCGGCTGTGACCAGGGGGGCATTTGCCCAGGTTCGCCTGGTGCGCCAGTTGCGGCCCTACCTGAACCGGGAGGCTCTCACAACAGTCACTCGAGCCCTTGTGATCTCTAGGCTGGAATACTGCAATGTGCTCTACATGGGGCTGCCCTTGAAGAGCATCCGGCGACTTCAGCTAGTCCAGAACGCGGCCGCGCGAGTGATCATGGGCGCACCACGGTTCGCCCATATAACACCAATCCTCCGTGAGCTGCGCTGGCTACCTGTTGATCGTCGGGTGCACTTCAAGGTCTTACTCACCACCTATAAAGCGCTCCATGGTAGTGGATCTGACTATTTGAGAGACCGCCTCCTGCCAATTACCTCCCTGCGTCCCATCAGATCGCACAGAGTAGGCCTCCTCCGAATTCCATCCGCCAGTCAGTGCCGACTGGCGACTACGCGGAGGAGAGCCTTCTCAGTTGCAGCTCCGACATTATGGAACAACCTCCCCGTGGAGATCCGTACCCTCACCACAGTCCAGGCCTTCCGCACAGCCCTCAAGAACTGGCTATCCCGTCAGGCCTGGGGATAGGATTACTCTCACCCCGCCCGAATGTTGAGTGAATGTTGTGTTTTTATGACCAATTTCCTTTAATCACGTTTCTTTTCTTTTTAAGTCTTGTCTTGCACTCCCTTCCCTTTATTGTTGTAAGCCGCCCTGAGTCCCCTCAGGGAAAAGGGCGGCATATAAATTTGCAATAAAACTAAAAACTAAAAGTGACCAACTCAAATTGAATCATGCAACATTATTCTGGTACACATATTTTTGCCTTTGTTTGTGAACAATTGGTTTAATAAATAAAATAAATCTGATTATATTCTGGGCTAGTCCAATGGACATTACTAGGGAAATAATTCTGCAGTCTGGGATGGAGAAAATGAAGAGAAAACCCTCCCATGGTGGAAATTTATTCACATAAAGTTGAATGTAGAGCATATGGTTTCTTTATTTATTCATTTGGCAAACTTCTGTTTTTAGAAATTAGCTTCATTATTCCAAATGATCAGAGTGGCAATGGGTTTAAATGAAAAGATCCTACCCATATGGCAAGCTAAAACAAATTATATTCTGATGGGCATCATGTAGAATTTCAAAAATGGAGAAAAATATGTCACTTATTCTATACTAAAACTAAAGGTAACAATATCCTTAAGTTTGATTCCTGATCACTGTATGGACACAATTACATATGTGGGGTTTTTTGGAGGAGGGGGGGGGTTAACAAATGGTTAGGTAACACTTTCTGGGATGCCTGTTGACTTCCAAATGTAGCTTACAGCTCTGTAAGATTTTGATGGAATTTCCCATTTAAATACTAACCATATCTGACTCAACTTTTGACTTGCCTCTTTCTTTTTCTTCCAGTAGGAAGCATTTTTTTAATATTACAATCTACTTGATTATAAAATTAATTCTAAATAATCTTTGGGAAACAAAAAATGCCACCAAAGGGACCTGCAATTGAATCTCACATGTATTTTTTATTATTATTTTCTTTTTTCCCCTTTATTTGTATGCCGCCCTTTTCCCTGGGGGGACTCAGGGCGGCTCACAGTTCAAAAAAAAAACGGGGGGGGGGGGAAGGACAAACAATTTCTAACATAAAGACAATACATCATTATTAAAAACACAACAGTCACACAATTCGAGTGGGGTTAGAATCTTTATTAGTTTTAAACTTTTGAAAATTAGTTCTGCAGCACTACTTGGATAACTTGCTTTTAGTGTGAGTGAAAATAACATAAATACACATGTAACGTTGAAGTCTAGAGTCCAAATCTTCTTTAGGTGGTTATTTTCACCTTAAGCTAAATGTGTATGGAACTTTCACAGTAGTATTCTCTGGTGACACTTTAATAGCAGAGCAGATGAAAAGTTATTAGCAGATGACTCCTATTGAATCTTGCCTCTTGAACAGAAACTCAGTAATGTAGATAACTCTTTCTGGAACAGATGGATTACTCCAGCTGAGATTCTTGAATTAAAGAGGAAACAAATAAACTACAAACCAGCAGATGCACATTATGTATTTACCTTATCCATTCTTTTAAAAACACCTTTTAAATAAATTTTATTTTTCCCCCTGCAGGTTAAATAATTAATCTATGGTTAGTTGGTTTTATTTCCTCCACCGCTGAATGTGAAGCTGGGAAAGAAATATTTCTTTCTGGAGGGAATAGGAAAGTATAATATGTTGGGACACATTGTTTATATGTATTTAAAGGTTATCACATCCTATTCACTATATTGATAGCCCCAACTGACATTTTGCTGCTCTTCTCAAATGATGCATGTCTTGTTCATTGTGCTATGCAGAGTCAGCTGTCAGGCAGTGCATCAGGGGACCAAAACCCATTTTCTTTTTCTATTTGTTTGCACTTCCAGTACACAGAAAGAGAAGCTTTTGAATTTTTGAATTTCTTTGCAGGAAAGAAACTAATAATCTGAATTTCAAACTGCTTATCACATTAACAAATCCAGAAGCAGCTATAATGTGTTCATTAAAGACAAATAGGAATATTACTTGTAGAGTTCTTAGGAAGTAATTTCATTTATGGAGAATGAGATTAACACCCCTCTTTTTTAAAAAAACGTTGTGCCTTTGAAAGGAGGTATCTATTAGGTAAGATAAAGGCTCCCATTGCACATATGTGCTAGTTGTTCCCGACTCTAGGGGCGGTCCTCATCTCCATTTCACAGCTGAAGAGCCAGTGCTGCCTGAAGATGTCTCCGTGGTCATGTGGCTTGCATGAGTAAATGATGAAGGTGCATGGAACACTGTTACCTTTCCACCAAAGGTGGTTCCTACTTTTTCTACTTGCATTTTTACGTGCTTTCGAACTGCTAGGTTGGCAGAACCTTGGACAAGTAATGGGAGCTCACTCCGTTACACAGTGCTAGGGATTCAAACTGCAAAACTGCCAACCTTTCTGATTGACAAGCTCAGTGTCTTAGCCACTGAGCCACCACATCCCACCACAACTAATAGCCACCTATTAATCATAATAATTATACAGAATCTTCATTATGATTTGATTTTCTATTGATTAGTGCAGAATTGATCTCAGATTTTTTTTAAAAAAAATCAGATTTGGATATTCTTACAAACATGGAACCCCTTAGTTCATGAGTTTAAATAGTGTTCATAATTTTATGATATACATTAATGTTCAAGAATTGCAAAGATCTACCTGGGGCAAAGAAATAGAAACCTTATCAGAAGTTTGGGGGCAAACCTAGCGGAGTTGGCAGTGGAGAAAGAAAAAGAAGAAAAACTGAAAAATAAGTGAGCGTTTAGAACAACTTAAAAACAAGAGAATAAGCTTATCTATATTGAAACTTGTTCTCACCCTTCACCCCAAAAAACAGCACAAGTATTAAAAGGTGCTACTACTGTAATTTCAAATATAAGTTCACTGCAAGAAACAAATCAACTAATGTTCAACATGACTGCAGCTATAACTAAATACTGGAATGCAAATCAACAAATAGTGCATCAGCAAAATGGAACATCAGATTGGAAAATAAGACCAATGTCCTATGATCAGATGCAAGCAAGCTAGTACAGATGAAAGAAAAGAAACTGAAGAACAGGAAGATTAAAGAATATCTGATCAAGAAATATCACCTAGAAACAATGAAAATGGAGCACTGGAAAGAACAAAACTTGACAAAGAAGAAACAGTGCAATTCTGGACAACCCAAAGAAATATAAACAGAATGCAGCCTAGCAAAAGGAGGTACATCAAAATAAAAAAGAAATAAAACTAAAAATTATACTAACATCAGAAATGGAGAAAACAATTGGTCAACATCAAATAAAGATGAACTTCACTGTTTTTGGTTGAAACATCTGACTGGTCTGCACCCATTCATTGTCAACAATTTTTCAACGTACTACAAGGAGGAAAATTTGAAGACTAGAAATAGCAGTAGCAATAGCAGTTAGACTTATATACCGCTTCATAGGGCTTTCAGCCCTCTCTAAGCAGTTTACAGAGTCAGTATATTGCCCCCACAGTCTGGGTCCTCATTTTACCCACCTCAGAAGGATGGAAGGCTGAGTCAACCTTGAGCCGATGAGATTTGAACCGCCGAACTGCAGCTAACAATCAGCTGAAGTGGCTGCAGTACTGCACTCTAACCACTGTGCCACCTCAGCTCTAAGACTGCTTAACATTTGGGAGACACAACAAAAAAGGGCAGGACCAGGTAACCACAAGCCAATTACCTGTTTATCAACAACTTTTTTGGTGGGTGGGAGAAAGGGTTAATTTATTCCTCCAAATTGTACATTATTTTTTTTTAGAAAACAACACCATCCTCCAGTCCAGGGCATCCATGGGAAGTGCAGCTAAGACACCTAGGCACTAAGGCAGGTACTAGTAGGCAGCAGCCACCACTCTCCTCTGCCTGTTTTGCTTTCCAGCAATGAAGCTGCACCATGGAGCCCCAGCTTGTTTTCCAGAGCAGCTGCCAGGCTCCTCTTTGAACTAGGTGACAGCCAAAGCTGTCACAGATCCCCTGTCGGCACCTTCTTCTTCTTTTGGGCTTTTCATCTTCTTGTAGAATTGATGGATACATGGCCTCCTTCTTCAGACATCTGACAAAGTCACTCACCTCACACCTACCTCCCGAATGATGAATGTATGTTGCTTACTATTTTATTATATGTCTCTATGTCAATGTCTGTATTCCCCCTCCCTGATTTTATGTGAGCCGCCCTGAGTCCCCTCAGGGAAAAGGGCGGCCTAAAAATATTAATAAAATCTCAAATCTCAAATCTCAAAATCTTGTATTTCTTTGGACTTTGCTTGCTACCAGCAGAAGCAAAGAAATTTGGGTGGAAGCCTTTGACTGAATATTGTAAAGGTACATCATTGGCTGTGGCATCCATCTTAGCTATGACAATGTGGGGGATCTTTGTTAAGCTTCATCCCCAGCTCCTTATATTTGGGTTCAAAATTATTGCAATGGCTACACCATGGGGCATAGAACTCTATAAGCACCTCCTTACTCTCCATATTTACGCTTTCATCAAAATTTTCAGCCACAACTACCTTCACCTTATCAACAACTTATCAACAACTTTCAAATTGTTAACTGGTGAGGTAGCTGATGCAGTCCAACAGCATCTAGTTGAAGACAGTATTTTACCATCTGAGTAGAAAGGAAAAAAACAAAAACCAAAAGATCAGCTCCTAACTGACAAGATGATTCTGGAAACCTGTAAGAGAAGGAAAGCCAATGTGAATGTAGATTGGACTGATTACAAGAAGGCATTCAACTCTACACCACTTTGACTGGATAATCGAGTGACTAGAAATAATAGGAGTAGAAATATCAGAAGTTTTATGCAAAGATGAATGGCACAATGGAAGCATACTTTTCTTCTTGTTTTACTTGAAGTAAAACTCTGCTCCTTTTCTTTGTGGCAGATACAACCTATCAATATTATGACATACATGTAATGCATAGTAAAAAGTCATTAGCTTTCTTCAGTTTTCTTTTTGGTCCAAACTTCAGCTTGTTCCAGTAATATATTGTATCACAGATTCAGGTATTTATGGTTTTGGCAATATTTTCACCAATTTTGCCCTTAGCACTTTTTTGAATATTTGGATGTATTTTTTACTAATCACATTTTTAACCTGTCTATGCTTGTTGTTAACCAAATGTAAGAAGCACAGAGATTTGAAGACTTCAATCTGATGGCTTTTGATGGTTTGATCATTGGACATTTCAGTTGGATAATTTTAATGAGTTTACCCATATTTATTGTCACTATAGCACATTTCTCTAGGCCCAATTTCATTGCTGCATCTGTGTTAAAAAGTCTTATTTGTTAATGAGTAGATTTCAATTTCTGATTTTCCAGAAAGCTTCCATTTCAATCCATGCATTCTAAAAATTCTATTGCTGTCTCTTCATCATGCATTTTTAATTTAAATTTAAAATGCATTACTGCACCTATGCATGATTTGCCAATTGCACAGCGGCAGATAGGACAGCACTCCAGAAGGTTAATGTCATTGCCCAGAGGTTCCTTGCAGTGGTGGGTTGCAGATGGTACATCCCGGTACGGGCATAGTGGATCCTGCCCGAAACACCGGGTACCGTTCCGGTATGGTGCTCCGGAGGGCCCACGCGAGCTCCTTACCTGTCCTTTAAAGCCTTCAGTGCTTCCATGCATGTGTATGGTGTGTACAGCACTTCTGTGATGGTCTGCCGAGCAGCTGGAGTGTCGCGGAAGCTTGCAGAGGGATCACTGGCAGGTACGAAGCATGCGTGCACTGCACATGTGTGTTGCTTGTCCATGTGGACGACGCCCGCTGCCTTAAGAAAGTTCAAAACATTCTTAAAGATCCATCTCATCGTGGACACCCTTTTTTTGAACTATTACCATCTGGCAAACAGTACAGTACATAAAAAGAAGACAAATAGGCTGAAAAACAGATTCTATCCCAGGGCAGTAATTATATTGAATTCTACTGTATAGTGCAATATTAATACAATATCAGGTTTTCAATTCAATTGTATAGAATGTGAAGGATGTGTGATTGTGTTTTATTTTTATAATTATAATATACACTAAAGATGGTATATAATTTCATTGTACAAGGTGCAATGACAATAAAGAAAACTAAAAAAAGCATGAAATATTTCAAATGAAATTTAAAACATATTTTCTGAAAAAGGCGATAACTTTCTAATAGGATAATAGGATAACTAATGAAAGGGTGGGGAAAGGAAAGGTAACCTTATAGGACAGTTAGGAAAAAAGCAGAAAGCCATAAAAGCAGTGTCTCAGTTTAAGGGATAAATAACATGAATAGAATAGAATAGAATAGAATAGAATAGAATAGAGCAGAGCAGAGCAGAGCAGAGCAGAGCAGAGCAGAGCAGAACAGAACAGAACAGAACAGAACAGAACAGAACAGAACAGAATTCTTTATTGGCCAAGTGTGATTGGACACACAAGGAATTTGCCTTTGGTGCATATGCTCTCAGTGTACATAAAGAAAAATAAAATAGAAAACATTCATAAAGAATCATAAGATACAACACTTAGTGATAGTCATAGGTTACTAATAAGCAATCAAATCATACTAGGAAAAAATAAAACAATATAACAATATAAAGATACAAGCAACATGGTTATAATAAGTGGGAAGAGCTAGGTACTAGGAAGGAAGAGACGATTAATAATAATACAGTCTTAGTAAGTAATATGACAGTGTTATGGGAATTAATTGTTTAGCAGAGTGATGGCATTTGGGGAAAAAACTGTCCTTGTATCTAGTTGTTCTGGTGTGCAGTGCAGTGCCATTTTTGAGAGTAGAAGTTGAAACAATTTATGCCCAGGATGTGAAAGATCTGTAGTTATTTTCACAGCCCTCTTTTTGACTCATGCAGTATACAGGCCCTTAATGGAAGGCTAGTTGGTAGCAATTGTTTTTTTCTGAAGTTCTAATAATCCATTGAAGTCTGTGTCTGTCTTGTTTGGTTGCAGAACCAAACAAGACAGTTATGGAGGTACAGATGACAGGCTCAATAATTCCTCTGTAGAACAGAATCAGCAGCTCTTTGGGCAGTTTGAACTTTCTGAGTAATAATAAATAATGTACAAAGCCTTTTTCATTATAATAAGTGTTAATTTTCAGATGTTATACAATTCCTGCATTCCTTTCGTTACTTTATGTGAATAGTTGCACAACAAGAAAAAGACCTTATTATTAAAAAAATCACAAAGATTTGCATTAATGTTGTAGATATCATCAGGAATTGAATCCAGATTTAATGACACTTTCTTCAACCATTGCTTTATGTATGCCTTCTAGCCTGGAAAAAGAGCTCCATGCAAGTCAGAGACTTTTATATTGGTGACCTTAACTTAATCTTTTCTGGTGAGTGACTAGCTCTGAATCCAACTCATTGTTTCGATCTTCAAAATCTAACTATCTGCCAATGAAAAATAAAAATAGCAAATCCCTACATCTTTCTGAAATTAATAGAAAATGTTGCCTAAAAGCTGGTCCTTTCCCTTCTATACATTTCCATTCAAAATGCTATTAAATTTCGAGTGCCGCCTCAATGAAGAACGTGAGCCTTTTTTCCTCAGAATATTTCAAGCAGATGTAAAAGTGCTAAATATTATTATTACTGTCAATTTTCAGAGCACAAAAGACTGCCATCAATGATTTAGTTTAGGCTTTGAAACACCTCTTACTTTTTTCCCGACCCAGTGATGTTGTTAGGCTGCTTAAATTACATTGCCTAATATATGTACGCACACATGCAAGCTAATAATAATAATTATTGCCTCAGAAAGGCATAACCTCTTATGCACTACTTATTTCTCAAGATATTCTGCCAACATTCATTTCTTGCTCTGAAATGTGGAAGGGAGAAATAATTGATGATCCTGGTTGGATGGCAGTTTGAATTATCTAGTGGAAGAATTGCATTTTTAAAGCTCAATGTCCACATAGTTTTGTTCCAACTTGACCTGCATAAAAGTGTGTGAATCATTGAGACTCCTGTCCAAACTCAAGCACCAATATAATATCAAGGCAGTAACAAAAGAAGAACCCAACCATAACTTTTCAGCCTTAGACCAACCTTGTAAACAAGTAACCATGGAGATAGTACCAAATGAGCCAAAGATACAGTACAAAAATTCAGCAAAGTTTGGACTCCTAACGGAAAAAATATACTTGCTCGAAAGAGAGATTGTATTTCAAATACAACACTTAAACCAGGTTCAGAGTAAGAGCTTTGAAATTGCTTTAAAAGCTTTTTTTTTTTAATACACAGTCAGAAAGGTGAATAGTCAATCTGGACACTTTGCAGAATTCTGGAAGACCTGAGGCTTGCACACACACACATACAAACAAACAAACATAAAGGGGTGTGCTTTTTTCTCAAGAGGCAATACATAAGAATTGTAGAAAAACCTAAAATACTAAAATCAGTCTTTGGAATATGGAGCCATAAAATGAGAGAAAGTAAGGGTGGAATTTAACCTTTAAGATCATTAATCTAGTCTTCAGTCCAGTGCAATAATCATAGACAGCATCCCTTAGAGATTGTCCTCCAGATTCCCTTTAAACAAATTCCCCAGCAACAGAGATAGGAAAAAGATCTGTTCGTTTTCTGAACAGCAATTACCAATAGGATATTTGCCCTGATGTCTAACTGAAATCTGCTTCCTGTTAATTTAAACTCATGGCTTCTTTTTCTTTGTTTGAGAAAAGCTCTGAACAATTTGGCCTTGTGTTATATATAGGAAACCTTCAGATACTTGAAGACTACTATAATGCTCACTGTTCTCCAAGATAAGCAGACCCATCTCTCCAACCATTATGCATAAGCTTTTTTGTTTTCAAGCCACTTTTGTATCTTACTTTCTCTCCTCTGGACATACCACGATTTATGCATTTCCTTCCTACAATATGACTAGGCTGCAGGAGGGGGTGTTCACTGTAGCAGCTCCCCTCCTCTGGAATTGAATGACGCTGGAGCATGGATAGCCCCATATAATATATACATTTATATATACATAAATATACACATTTTCTTTAGTAAACATAAAAATTCAATATCTAAATAAATAGTGTGTTTTCTGAATACAATTAGTTTTGAAAAATAATAATAGTAATAACAATAGTATTGATATTATTGATAGTAATTGCATGATGATGATGATGATGATGATGATGATGATGATGATGATGATGATGATGATAATGATGATGATGATAATGATGATGATGATGATGTTGCCGATTAAAAGATATGAAAACCAAGTAACTCAATTCAAGGAATCCAGACTGACAGGCACTTGGTCCACAACACACCTGACATAACAATAGTTGAAAAGAAAAAAGTATGGTTCATTGACATTGCAATACCTGGAGATGCACAAATTGAAGAGAAACAGCAAGGGAAAAAAAATCACAAAGTACCAGGACTTGCAAATTGAAGTTGAGTGACTGTGGAAAAAGAAATTGTGTGTTGTGCCGATTGTAATTGGAGCCCATGGAGCAATACCTAAATGGCTACCTCGCTATTTGGAAATTTTAAATTTATCAGACTTGAACATTCTGATTCTATAAAAAACCACCCTACTCGGAACAGCTTATATCCCCTGACGTTACCTTAACAGTTCCTAGGTCCTTGGTTAGGACTCGAGCTGTTGAACTACCAACCAGCCGCAAAGGCTGTGTATCTCACAAAAGATTAACATAATAATAATAATAATAATAATAATAATAATAATAATAATAATAATAATAATAATAAGTTATGACGTCCTAGGCCCCTGGGTGGGGCCCGACTAGTAACCAATGCCAAATCTGGCGAAACAACTGGCCGCTGTGATACAATTGTATAATAATAATGAATAATAATAATAATAATAATAATAATAATAATAATAATAATAATAATAATAATAATAATAATAATAATAATAAATAACTCCGCCGTTGCCGGTCCCAAGCCCGGATGAGAAAGGAGGAAGGTTGGGGTCAGGTTGGCATCTGGTCCCGTAAAAAAAACCCCGCCAACCCATACAATATGGTGAAAAAAACAAATAAGAATTCCATACCGCATCGGTCATCGCGCGGGTTAACAAGGGCCGCGGCGGATGTTGGGGTCCCTGGACATCCGTCGACAAGTGGGCTACAAGTGGACCAGCCAACAAAACGACAAAAATATAGTGCAGATGAAAACCGTGCCATAATGGCCTGTTACTACAACTCAGAGCCAGAAAAAAGAGGCTATTTAAAGCGAATGTATGAATTATGGAAACAACAATATCCAGATTCAAATGTTAGTGAACAACGACTAGCAGATCAAAGGCGATTTATTATACGGAATAAAGTGTTTAGTGAAGTTGAACATGAGGAAATTCAGGCAAATTGCAAAACCCAAAAAACAATATCACAAGCGGAAATAACTGATATTCAAGACACAACTAAAGACATTATAGTAGAACTCCCAGAAGAAGCTCTCGGGGAGAAAATAACATCACCACCACTAGAACCAGTTATCACTGAACCAACTGATGAACTAACTCAAAAACAAAAAGAATTGAAGGATAAGATCCTGGAGCATTTTCTGCTTAATGAGGAAAGGCAACGTTTACCATCACTAAAAACTGTGCCGAAGAAAATTTTGGCCCCTATCATGAAAATGGTTAATGCAGTGTTTTCAACAATTGAACCGGGATCCATCTTGGAAACAAACCAGTTAATGTACAGCACAGCTGTAATAGTCACTAATGAACTAGGCATGAAAATTAAAGTACCTAGTCACACAACAGAAAAAGCATCAAAGCCAAAGTGGAAAATCCGTTTAGAACAAAAAATCAAAAAATTAAGGGCAGATGCTAGTAACTTAAAGAACATGCATGAACAACGGCTTAAAAACAACAAAATCATAGATCGGCTAATCAGGAGATATAGATTGGATACAAGAAACATCAATGAAGCTGTAGAGATTGTAAAACAGCAGATAACAGCAACAGCTAGAAAAATTGAAAGATATGAGGCACGAATCATCCAATATAAACAAAATCAGCAATTTCGATCAGACCAACGGCGTTTTTATCAAAGTCTTAATGTGAATGGTGACACCAAAAGTGAAAAACCAGAAAAGCAGGCCACAGTTGAATTCTGGAAAGAATTGTGGGAAAATGCAAAGGACTACAACAAGGAAGCAAAGTGGATACATGACTTTGAGAAAAGCATTGGCAACAAACAAATGCAAGTATTAGAAATAACAACTGAGATGGTCAAAAATCGAGTTAAAAAGGTAAAGAATTGGACATCACCTGGAAAGGACCAATTACATGGTTTCTGGCTCAAATATCTGACCAGTTTACATGCAATATTGGCCAGGCAACTGAATGAAATTTTACAAAAGGGCCAAATTGATGAATGGTTGACAACTGGAAAAACATACTTGATTCAGAAAGATGCAACTAAAGGAACAACACCTGAAAACTACAGACCAATAACATGCTTGCCAACAACCTTCAAATTACTCACAGGCATTATTGCAGATAACATGATGGATTATTTGGAAACAAACAACATCTTGCCAGTAGAGCAAAAAGGCAACAAAAGAAGGAGCAGGGGCACGAAAGATCAGCTCCTAATTGATAAAATGATATTAGAAAATTGTAAGAACAGAAAAACGAACTTGAATATGGTCTGGATTGATTACAAAAAGGCATTTGACTCACTGCCACATAGTTGGATCATAAAATGCTTAGAAACAACTGGCATTAGCAAAAACATTACATCCTTTACTGAAAAGGCGATGAAACAATGGAGAACTGAGTTGGCAGTAGGGAATGAGATCTACGGAATGGTTAATATCAAGCGAGGAATTTTCCAGGGTGATTCACTTTCACCTCTTCTCTTCATCATCGCAATGATCCCACTATCAGTAATCTTAAAAAAAATGAAATTAGGCTACCAAACAGCCAAAGAAGCTGAAAAAATTTCACATTTACTATATATGGATGATTTGAAACTCTATGGAAAGTCAGAAATAGAAATCCAATCATTGACAAACACAGTCCGAGTATTCAGCACCGATATTTCAATGCAGTTTGGCATGGAAAAATGCGCCACTGTATCCATAAAAAGGGGCAAAATCACTGCATGTGAGGGAATTGAAATGCCCAATGGCCAATTAATTAAATGCAAAGAAAATGAAGCCTACAAATACTTAGGCATTCTGCAGTTGGATAACATCAAGCATGGAGAAGTAAAAACTATTGTCAGGCGAGAGTACACCAACAGAGTTAGGAAAATTTTAAAATCTAAATTGAATGGTGGAAATACAATCAAGGCCATAAATACCTGGGCAATACCAGTTATAAGATACACAGCTGGTATAGTTAACTGGACACAAGCTGATTTGGACCTTTTGGACCGAAAAACCAGGAAACTAATGACAATGCACTACAGTTTACATCCACGTGGTGATACTGATAGACTATATCTGCCCCGAAAATCAGGTGGCAGAGGATTATTACAAGTGAAGCAAACAGTTGAAGAAGAAAAACATGCACCGGCTGATTATTTAAAAGAAAGTCAAGAACATCTATTAATCGAAGTAAAGAACAAAAATCTACTGAAGGCCCAACAGACGAAACAAGAATACAGAAAAGATGTGATAAAATCAAGAATGGAGAGTTGGCAGAACAAAGCACTGCATGGCCAATTTCTGGAAAAAATAAAAGATAAAGTGGACATTGAACAAACTTGGTTATGGTTAACAACAGGTACATTAAAGAAAGAAACAGAGTCACTAATCCTGGCTGTGCAAGAACAAGCTATCCGCACAAATGCCATTAAGGCCAAAATCGAAAAATCCTCTGATGATGCCAAATGCAGACTTTGCAAAGAAGCCGATGAAACTGTTGATCACATACTCAGCTGCTGTAAAAAAATCATGCAGACTGATTATAAATTGTGCCACAATTCAGTAGCACAAATGATCCATTGGAATTTGTACAAAAATTATAATATTAAAACAGCAACAAACTGGTGGGAACATGAGCCTGAAAAAGTCACCGAAAATCAGATGGTCAAGATCTTGTGGGATTTCCATATACAAACGGACAAAATACTAGCGCATAATACACCAGACATCACACTGGTTGAGAAAAATAAGGTGACAATCATAGACATCACAATACCAGGTGATAGCAGGGTCGCCGAGAAGGAACATGAAAAAATTGCAAAATACCAGGACTTAAAAATCGAAATTCAATGACTATGGCACAAACCAGCAGTGGTAATTCCAGTGGTAATTGGCCCACTGCATGCTATTCCAAAAGCACTGGAATTACATTTAAAACAGTTAAAAATTGATAAAATCACCAACAGTCAAATGCAAAAAGCCACACTGCTTGGATCTGCACGCATATTACGAAAATACGTTACGACGTCCTAGGCCCCTGGGTGGGGCCCGACTAGTAACCAATGCCAAATCCAGCGAAACAACTGGCCACTGTGATACAATTGTATAATAATAATAAGCCAGAAGTTTGGATTTGAGTACAATAACCTAGGAACATCAGGTTGAGAAGGTTCTAGAGAATGAAAAGTCAAGATCTTGTGGGATTTCAGAATTCAGTCTGACAGGCACTAGACAGGCACTGCCTACAATATACCGTATACCGAAAATATACCGTATTTTCACCCATATAACCCGCGGGTTATACGCGTTTTTTACAAACACAGCACGCCCCTGCGGGGTATAAAAGTGGGCGGGGTATACAGAAAACATTTTACACAGATAGACTACAGTAAATTGACCCGCCACGAGTAAGGGAGAAGGGAAACTGCTGAGACGAAAGCCTGTGCGAGCTGCGTAAGGGTTGGAGGAACGGGAGGAACGGGAGATGAAAGCCTGTGCCATTTGCGGAAGGGTTGGAGGAACGGGAGGAACGGGAGACGAAAGTCTGTGCCATTTGCAGAAGGGTTGGAGGAACGGGAGGAACGGGAGACGAAAGCCTGTGCCATTTGCGGAAGGGTTGGGGGGGGAAGGAACGTGAGCCCAAAGCCTCTGCCAGCTGCGGAAGGGTTGGGGGAACGGGAGACGAAAGCCTGTGCCATTTGCGGAAGGGTTGGAGGAACGGGAGGAACGTGAAACGAAAGCCTGTGCCATTTGCGGAAGGGTTGGAGGAACGGGAGGAACGGGAGACGAAAGCCTGTGCCATTTGCGGAAGGGTTGGGGGGGGAAGGAACGTGAGCCCAAAGCCTCTGCCAGCTGCGGAAGGGTTGGAGGAACGGGAGGAACGTGAGACCCCACAGCCCATTGACCCCTCCATGTTTCCAACTTGGCCGGCCAAAAGCGAAGCGTGTGAAACGAGGCACAAGCCCGCGACCCCCAGAAGGAGGACTGGGGTACAGTCAGCTGGGTGACGATGACATTAAAGATACTTCCTTATGGCATAGTTTATACTCCTTCACTTCAGAGCGGGGCTAGGAGAGCTTTTCCTCCCACTGAGTTCAATAAAGTAGATGGAAGGGAGGGAGGAAGGGTCCCTCCCTCTTTCTTTCCGCCCATTGAGATGAACCAGAGCCCTTCTTGAACCAGAGCCGCTTGCGTTGATATACTGTCCATCTATCCGTCCATCCATCCACCCTTCCTAAATAACACCGAAACGTGTCGCTGCGAGTCACACAGAAGCGGCTCCCACTAGCGACCCCGCGCATCGCCCCGGAGATGATCCAGTCAGTCTCCCTCCGGGGGGGCAGGAAGGTCGTGAGGTCGGAGAAAATGTAAATAAGGGAGGGGGGGTCTCCGCAAGCCACCTGCTTTTTAAAGCGTGTCGCTAGGTATAAGGGAAGAGCGGGCAAATGGCAGGGCTCCTCAACAAGGTTGGGGAAAGAGCGAGGGGAAGAGACGTTGCCCCTTTGGAAGCGTAGGTTTCTGTTTTGGGGGGTTGGTTGGTTTTCTCCTCCCCATCAGGCCCTTTACACATTTCCCCCTCTGTTTAAGGAGCTATTGCCAGCCTAGGGACCTTGAAGTTTCCCCAGAAAAAATCTGCTTTCTATATTAGAGTACCGTACTCCAATGTTATAATGTATTTCTATATCCGCCAAATAGGTCACTATCTCAGCAGTCTTGTTGAGAGAGCAATACGGTAACCCGAAAGATCTGAGGGATATTACAAAGGATTCCCATTCCTTTTGGTAATCACCTTATGGTTTCGATTTCTAGGATATACAAAAAAAAGCTATTGTTTCAACAAGCTCTTGTTACATCATAAAACTTTGTGTGCATGCATGTGTATATTTTTTTCTCCCCAAAGAACGTTTTTAAACATTTCTAAAAGTATTCGGTGTGGGTTAAACATATATCAATTCATTTTCAATCCTTCTGTTTAATCACATGAAGCGATTAATGACTTCTGCATATATTTTTTTGGACAAATTGCTCTGAAAATATCAAACAAAAATGATGATGGCGAGAGTGTGCGAGAGGAGGCAAAAGGGGATCCCTCTCGGTCCCTCCAGCTCTGCATTCTGCTGGGCGGATTTCGCACCGGTGCGTTTTTACGCATACAGCAATTTCTCTCCAGCTTTTGGCAAATGGAATAGATTGAGGGGTGGGAAGGGGCTAACTTGCTGCTCTTTGTATCTTTTGCTGCTATTTGGCACGAGGGAGCGGAGACGCGGTTCGGATCAAAGGGGCATCGCCTGCGGGCGGAACTGCACAGCCCGAACAGTCAGCTGAAGAGGTGATCAGAAGGAAGAAGGAGAGCCCAACCGTGCCAATCTCCCCCCCAAAAGACAATTGCTCACCCTTCTCCATACCAACTGGAGCCCAATGCCTCACCCTCCGCTTCTTCACCTCTTGACCACCCCTCTCTTGCCCCGAAAACCCCCCTGCCCACGCCTGCTAAACGAGAGCGCTCCGCTGCGTTCGCCCTTCACTAGCAAGGCAGACGGGCAGCGCGCGTGCCTGTGTGTTTTGTGTGTGTGTGTGTGTGCGTGCTTGTGTGTGTGCGTGTGTTTGAACGAGCATGTGTATTACAGCTGGGGGGGAGGACGACAAGAAGAAGTCCTGCGGAACGGCACCCCCCCTCTCTCTTTCATTTTTTCTTTCCCGTTTTCTTGCACTTGAACCTTTAAGCTCCATCCATAAACCTCAGAAACGTTTCCTACAATAAAGGAGCCGGATTCTCCCTTCCTGCCGTTTGTTCTTTGCCAGGGAATTCAACGCAAGGATCGTGGGAGAAAAGGGGGATTTTACGGGGAGAGAAAACCGCCCTGGGACTCCTAAGTCCTAAGAATCCAAACTCCGAGATCAGCTCCGTTCTTCTGGAGGGGAGTGGAAGGAAATATTTTTTCCCCAAAGAAGAAAAAATCCATATCCCCAGATATTTGTAAGAGGATTTGAGCGGATTTTCTTGTAAAAGGTTTCGGTGTTATTTAGGAAGGGTGGATGGATGGACGGATAGATGGACAGTATATCAACGCAAGCGGCTCTGGTTCAAGAAGGGCTCTGGTTCATCTCAATGGGCAGAAAGTAAAAGGGAGGGACCCTTCCTCCCTCCCTTCCATCTACTTTATTGAACTCCGTGGGAGGAAAAGCTCTCCTAGCCCCGCTCTGAAGTGAAGGAGTATAAACTATGCCATAAGGAAGTATCTTTAATGTCATCGTCACCCAGCTGACTGTACCCCAGTCCTCCTTCTGGGGGTCGCGGGCTTGTGCCTCGTTTCACACGCTTCGCTTTTGGCCGGCAAAGTTGGAAACATGGAGGGGTCAATGGGCTGTGGGGTCTCACGTTCCTCCCGTTCCTCCAACCCTTCCGCAGCTGGCAGAGGCTTTGGGCTCACGTTCCTTCCCCCCCCAACCCTTCCGCAAATGGCACAGGCTTTCGTCCCCCGTTCCTCCAACCCTTCCGCAAATGGCACAGGCTTTCGTCTCCCGTTCCTCCCGTTCCTCCAACCCTTCCGCAAATGGCACAGGCTTTCGTCTCCCGTTCCTCCCGTTCCTCCAACCCTTCCGCAAATGGCACAGGCTTTCGTCTCCCGTTCCTCCCGTTCCTCTAACCCTTCCGCAAATGGCACAGGCTTTCGTCTCCCGTTCCTCCCGTTCCTCCAACCCTTCTGCAAATGGCACAGGCTTTCGTCTCCCGTTCCTCCCGTTCCTCCCGTTCCTCCAACCCTTCCGCAAATGGCACAGGCTTTCGTCTCCCGTTCCTCCAACCCTTCCGCAAATGGCACAGGCTTTCGTTTCACGTTCCTTCCGTTCCTCCAACCCTTCCGCAAATGGCACAGGCTTTCGTCTCCCGTTCCTCCCATTCCTCCAACCCTTCCGCAAATGGCACAGGCTTTCGTCTCCCGTTCCTCCAACCCTTCCGCAAATGGCACAGGCTTTCGTCTCCCGTTCCTCCCGTTCCTCCAACCCTTCCGCAAATGGCACAGGCTTTCGTTTCACGTTCCTCCCGTTCCTCCAACCCTTCCACAAATGGCACAGGCTTTCGTCTCCCGTTCCTCCCATTCCTTCCCCCTTCCCCCCCAACCCTTCCGCAGCTCGCAGAGGCTTTCGGCTCACTTTCCTTCCCGTTCCCCCAACCTTCCGCAGCTCGCAGAGGCTTTCGGCTCAGCAGTTTCCCTTCTCCCTTACGGTACTCGTCGCGGGTTATATACGTGGGCGGGGTATATGGAAAATATTTTACACGATCTTGAAAACCTGCGGGTTATTCGCGTGGGCGGGTTATTTGCGTGGGCGGGTTATATGGGTGAAAATACGGTACCTAACATAACAATAGTTGAAAAGAAAAAAAGTTTGCTTCATTGACATTATTATAGTTAATCATTCTCTTAAACTTTTGAGATTCTAACTTCTGCTTCTGTTAACTAACAACTGGTAAAATTATGGCCCCTATTCTTATGGCCTTTTGGAAGCAATGAAAATACAGCCCTCCCAGAGAAAGTTTGAAGATTAGTTTTATATAATGGTGCCATTTTCTGCAATTGTATGATTTGAGCTTTTTTATTATAGTTACTACTTTAATTCACTTTAATCTAACTTTATATCCAATTTTTATTATGTAAATTTGGTAAGCTGCTTAGAATCTAATTGGTTTCAGGTGGTAAAGTAAATGTAATACATAAGTAAGTATCACAGTAAGGGACTTTAGATCTCCTCAAATTCTCAAATTTATTGGTCTGACTTTAAGAACCTACAGTCATTCTTCATAGCCATAACTATCTCTTTACCTGTCTTGGATTTATAATTTAACTCATTGCCTTTTTTTTGCTTGAATGAATGCACTAATCTGATTATTTCAAATACTGGACCTTATTTGGTTGGTGCCAAAGTACTTATTAATACTTTGTGATGTAAACAATCTGAAACAGTTATGAGTCTCTGTTGTTTGGCAATTAATGTGAGCTTTGAGCTCTCTCTTTATTTAATCAACTTACCACATCTGATTGGTTCATGATAATATTAATAACGAGAGTGAAGAAGTTCTCAAAGTCCAACACAGTACAGGCAATAGCATCAAGACAACTAACACCTGGGCAATTATCTACACAGCTGGAATAGTGGACTGGACTCAGGCAGAATGAAAAGAAAAACCAGAAAAATAATGAATTGAAGAAGAAAAAAGGGCTTCAAAAGACTATCTGAAAGAAAGTAATGAAGATGCACTAAAGCTGGTACAGTATGGAAGTTTACAGAATACCTGAGACACCAAACTGGCTTACAAAAAGAGCAAATGAAGAATAGAAAAGAGTGATGGCAAGACAAAGTATTATATGGCCAGTAAGTATAAAAAAATTAGCAGCTAAAGCAGATAACAATAAGACCTGGCAATGGCTAACAGCAAGAAAGTTGAAGAAAGAAACAGGGAGCTAAATCCAGCTTCACAAGACCAAGCCTTAACCACAAATGCATAGAAAGTCAGAAATGAAAAGACAGCAACAGACAGCAAATGCCAACCTCTTCAAAGAAGCCAAAGTAACAGTGGACCGCTCATTCAGCTTCCAGAAGAAGAACTCACAAACTACCTACAAAACAATGGCATTATCAACTAACAACAATGGTGGATTAGAAAATATGCAAGAAATAGCTCTTTGAGGAAGATAGGCAGTTCAGATATGTGAAAAAATAAATAAATACCATTTGCAAAACACAATTTTATTTGCAACAGCTTACATCATTCAACAATATTCTTTAACACTATCAGACATCTGCTATCCCAGCACCTTAGAATTGATTCAACATGTGCATAAAATGCCAAATCCAGGCTAAACATCTGGCTGATTTTGCAACCAATAATATTAATAATACTATCAGTTAGGACTCTAAGCAAGAGTGGATTTCAATTTTTTTTACTATCAGTTCTGTAGGCATGACTAGGTGGGAGGGCATGTGACTGAGTGGGCATGGTCAACTTGACATCACTCATGCACATACACACTCAGTCACATACCCCCCTACCTACCCACATCCACAGAATGGCAAAAAAAAATCTGTTTTGCCAGCTGGGAGGCTAGCAAAGAAGTCTCACTTTCCTCACTGCTGCAGGTCTTGGAGGATGCAGGGATGCTGGCCTGGGGATCGCTTACCTTACCGCTCACTGATGCTTGCCCCCTCACTGCTTTCCTGCCCAGCCGCCCAGCTAAGCAGGTGGGGCCTGGGCTGCAGCCAGTGGGGAGAGGTCAGAAAGGAAAGTGCGCCCTGTGCTGGAATCTCTGCGTCCTTCATCCAAGACCCAGTTTGGGGGATGGCCAGATTCCTCCACTGCTGCACTTTGCCTTCCACGTGGAGCCTCTGCCAGTGAGGCACCTACACTTCGCCTTGCTTTCCCCGCCACCATGGGTCTCAGAGGAAGGAGGCAACCTCACTTTCCTTACCACTCACTGCTGCCTGCCGGCTCGCTTGCTGCCCCAGGAAGCGCCTCAGGAGCTTCACTCAGCTATCATAGAGCTGTGCAAAGTCTTCCCCACTGGGAAACCCAACCTGCCGCTCCCATGAGAGGCTTTGGCACAGACCTCACCCACCTGGCAGCCTTTTTGGGAGCATCACAGCCCAGTCTCGTCTCACCCGGTTCCGTTCTGAAGTTAGGAAGCGGTGCTTCACTCCCAGGACGCCACCTAGGCTGGGGCACTTTGTGCAGGCTTGTCAGCAGGAAACACCCAGCACCCATTTCTTCAAGCCAGGGTCCCTTCAAGTGGGGTCCGAATTGGCCATGCGGTCCAGGGGGCTTCCAACCACTTCCCACCCCAGGGAGCTGCCACATCCCATTGCAAGTGCCCAGCACAGCCTTGGCCCCCACCTTCCACCACCCCAAGCCTCATGAAACATCCCAATAACCCTACTCACCTGGGGATGCTCCCAGCTCTGCTGGGTGGCTGCTCTGTCATGCACCATTGCTGGCTGTAGTCCCTTCGGTGGCCCCGCTTTCTCCAGGCCACGCTTCCCAGCTGGGAGACCCTCCAGGGCAGTACTGCCACTCTGGCCGCATCCAGGCGGGCACTGGGTTGGTCAGCAGTCCACACGCCACTAAGAGGTGACCTTTATAAACAGAAATTAACCATCTTCTTTTAAACTTTGCATTTCAATGAGAATTTTTCTAAAAGTTCTTAAGTTTACATAGTAAACACAAAAACATATCAATAGATACACATACATACATACATACATACATACATACATACATACACACTGCTGGTTATACAAAAGATATAGAGAAATTGGTTTTGTTCAGTTTTAAATATAATGTACATAACTCCCCAATTTATAACTATACCAGAAGGTATATTCACACCAAAATCTACATATTCAGAATCTTACACTTGTACGTATATTTGCAATTGATGAAAAAAGAAATATAGATGTATATATGCAAGCAATGTGTATATAACATTTCATGGTAAGGAAAATATGCTTTAAATAAATGAATCCACTCTGAAAACTGTATATAAATACATGAATATTAGAAAATATTCAAAAATAGTGATCTATTTTGTAACTTTAGTAAGTAACACTACCAGAAATGTGCAGCTAGAAAAATAAAGAGAAACAAAGCAAATATTCAAGGTCATATAGATGTTATTTTTTAACCTCATTTAACATGTAAGATTATAAGGATTAAGACTATAAAGATACGTTGCAATCCTTTACATGTAAGCATGTGCCATTCTATCAAGCTGTAGCAGAATGGTTAAATTAAATATAATTTATAAAATTAATAAAGTTGCATTTCTATGCCCACCTTCAGATTAGAAATTCCAGTTTGAATGGGTTTCTGAATAGGACTTTAAGAGCAAATGCTGAGAATTCTAGTAACCGCAACTCAAATTTAATTCGATGTCAGCTGGCAGTCTAGCACTGCTTGGTGGAAGTGGATGCAGTCATTTATAGAGCTGAAATATACAACAGGTATGGGGACGGCAATTACACTGCTTCACAAGAGTAAGGTCATTTTTAAAGTGCATAACAAATGGGAGCACTGCTATAAAAATAACCTTTATTACATAGAATAAAAAAGAGTTCTTTGGACTTTGTAAGGATGTGAATAAGTAAAAGTAAGTAATTTATTGTGACAGTGGAGATTTTGTGGAAGGGTGGGAGGTTTTTTTCGGAGATAGATATAGAAACTTTCTTTGTTACAGGATAATACTTTTTTTCTTCTTCCTTAGATATGAAACACGTTCTCCAAGGCTGTATGGAAATATACTAATTTGTAACTTTCAAAACCAACACACTTATGCTTCAGAGATACATAATTTAGTAACAAACAGCTAGCCTGAATTTTGATCAGGTTTTAAAAATGGGTACAATAGCCTCCAGACATCAAATGAGCTGACAAGGCTCCCCTGCTAGTCCCCCCCCCTTAATTCTGAAAGTTAAAGAATTCAATTACCACTTTCTCAAACCTTCAAAGAAAACGTACAAATCGGAGGAGGGAAAGGAGGAGTGCAGTGCCCTAACCAATCTGGTAAGTGCAGGATCTGGGTTTACTGAACAACTGGAGGCTATTTAATCTAATTTGATGTTCGTATGTCCTGAATAAATAAGAGTTAGCAAACTCTTCTGGTTAAATCTGGCACTTCACTGCCAACAGATGACAATACTGCAATGCCGATGTACATTTCACTCGTAAACATTTTCTGGAAATACGATATTTGCTGACTTGAAAGTGATGTTAAAACCAAAGCAAGCAGCAGATCTAAAACCCAAAGAATTCTGAAAATGTGTTTCATTAAACATAGAGTTAACCTATGAGAACATTTTCATAAAATATTTTTATGAGTGTATGTTTTACTTACTACTAGCAATGCATTGTTTTAAAACGGGATACCTTCCCTTCATTTCTCTTTTTTTTTAAAAAAGTTGTAATATTCATGCTGTTCCAGAATTCTACTTGAGGATTTCAAACAACAAAAAGGAAGGATTTAGAGCCGAGATGGGGCAGTGGTTAGAATGCAGTACTGCAGGATACTTCTGTTGACTGCCAGTTTGGCAATTCAAATCCCACCAGACTCAATGTTGACTCAGACTTCCATCCTAGACTGAGGACCCAGTCTATTGGGTGCAGTATGCTGACTCTGTAAACCACAGAGGGAGCTATAAAGCACTGTAAAGCAGTAAGTGTTTAGACAGATGTTATTGCTATTGCTATTTATTGCTTGAAGATCTAAGAAAATTAAGCAGCCATTGGCTGCATTATATTAATCTCAACTCCAATTTTAATTAGTTTCAACAGTCAACACAACTGTGGGTCCATTTGGAACTGTTTCTATCTCTTCAATAGTCTGATTACTGGGGGTGGCTTCCTCCTTTATCACTTTATTACTTTTGATGTGATGCCAAGACTAAATACCTTAGTCATTAATTAGAATCACTGTCATCCCCTGTCAACATTATTTGAGTATGGAGTTTATTTGATATGACTTGCTCTTTCCTGCTTAGTCCTGTATGTAGCCCTTAAATTAACCAGTCTCTTTTAGAAGTTTTGTTGAGGAATAATCTGATTGGACTGCTCTTCAGAAATACCCCAGATAAAGTATATCTCCATAACTGCCATCTGTTAATTGGGCAACTTCAGAGGTGGCTAAACATGCATTTCCAAACACAATTGACACTCATGTAATCTCACCCAATGTGTTAGGAAAAATGATGATTGCTAAGTTTCCCATTCTCACCCCCACTGTCAGCTATCACCTTATGCTTGCTTGTGCTTCACTGCTATGTGATGACAGACTGCCATGATCTGTGGGGAGTGGGAATGAAGGAGGACATGCTTCAGGAAATTAAAGTAAGTGTTGTATCTCATTGAGATGATCACCCTACTGGAAGAAGGAGAGAGCCACATATCAAACAATGCTTGGACTGACTGTTAGGAAAACATTTTGCCTGAACCTGATTGGTTACATTGTGGTGAGAAATAAGAGACAGTTAAAAAGGGGAAAAATAGGAATTTTGGCATGAGATTTTTAGTTCTGGCTTTACACTACATCTATCTATTTAATCTCTAGTAAACTATACGGTACCTTTCTAAACAAATGGAGACAAGGATCATTTCTATTTAGAGATTTCAATTTTGTCAGTTCTGACACTCACTTCCAGTGGGAATAGCAATAAAGTCGGGCATATGTACCAATCTCTTCTTTTGACTTGTTCTGCATTAAACCAGTAAGGACAGCACCAATCACCAGTCTGAGTCTTTTGGCAGAATAGCAATTGGCAATTAGGGCAGCAGAATTTGCACTGTCATGCTTTTCTGCTGGCTGAAGGACTAAAGGAAAGCACTTTAATGGGGCCATCAAATTTTGCCCTGAAGAGTATGTCTTTTTGGATAATGGATCATGTCTCTACATCATTTTTCCAGTGGATATAAATGGTGCACTCACCTACTAACCACCTTTTACAAGGATCCAAACTGTTATTAAAATAATGTTAAAGAGCTGCCACACATTGAAATAGAAGCTGTCTCACAGATTTTCATTGATCAGAATGCAAAATGATACTTTACCTTCTCTGCTAGAAACAGATCAAGGGATTTCATAACTGGAAGAAAAGCTACATTTACAAAGCATTTCCTTTCCTTTTGTTCGTTCCCTTTTTCCTTTTTATGTTCTGTCTATTGGTTGTCAGCCTGCAAGCAGGAACTCTTATCTTGTAATAATGTATGACGGTACTTAGAGAAATATTAGATAATAATAACAACAATAATACTGCAAATCTTACTAATGGTTAACAAATGTAATATCAGAAAATGCAATTATGTCACTATTTACAATTATCTCATATTAACAATTGACAAATATCATCTTTTATCTCAGATGAATCTAAAAGCAAGAGAAGGTTTTTAAATCTAAACTACTTTTCTAAATAACGTTCAATTGTGCAAGTGGGGAAAAAAGATATGATTGGACAGCAGTTAAGAAATGTATTTAAAAAAATCAGGTTGAGTCAATTTTGTTTTATATGAATAAAATATTTTCTGGTTTTGTTTTGCACACAGATGAAGAATAAAACCTACATGACCAATATTAGATAAAAGCATTATAAATAAATCAGGTTAATAAATCCACAGATTATGTTCTAGAGCAGATAATGCTATCTTTTTTGTCTATATTGTGATTGTCCATGTCTTTTTATATTTGTCCATAATCAGTAGAATTTCTAATGCATGAGAATCCAAGAGATAGCTTCTATTTCCATGTGTAGCAACTCTTTAACATTATTTTAATACCACTTTGGTTCCTTGTAAAGGGAAATTAATTAATTAATGCATCATTTATATATGCTCTCTATTTAATGCAGTTAAAGGAATTCTTTTTGCAAAGTAAACGTATCTTATTATAAAAGCTAGATAATAACAACAAAAGCAGTTGGTAAACTGCCATGACATGTTTTGATTCTACTTCCCTAGTGACATTGAAAGAGGACAGGACAGGACAGGACGGGAGGGGAGGAGAGGGGAAGGGAAAGGAAGAGAAGAAAAGAAAAGAAAAAAAAAGATTTGCATTATAATATTTCTCATTCCTTTCTCTTTCTGAGGAGATTAACAAAAAATATGAAGTATTTGGGTCTCTAAATTTGGACCATTCTTAGGAAATATATACCATGATGATATGGATAAATAGCAAATAGATTCCTTCAAATGAGAAAACATCAGCAGAATTGTACTTCCTGCTAAATGGATGCAAAAGCATCATCCAAATATTCTGCAATACAATACCATACATGGACACCAGACTGTTGAACATTAACAAAACAAGAAAATATTGTATCTATTCCATCTCATTTCAGGTATATTTTAAAGCTGTTAGCTTTATTTTTTTCTATTTTGCTTCATTGACTACTTTTTGTTTGTTATTAATTGTATTTCATTAAGTATTTACATTCCAATTTCATGTAATGCTATAACATGTGAGCACTATGTTTAATGCAGCAAATTTTTATTTTTAAAGTAGCAGAAATTGTAAACAAAACTATGAAAGACATGATCTAGTTCAACATAGAAGAAAACTGTACTTGGATCAAGATTTCAGTTACACAAAAGTTATTTTTGTTTTTACTTTAAGAATTCTAGATTCTGAAAAGGATGATGACTATTCCATTCTTAGTTTGGAAATGTATGCCTTTGAAGAAGGATGACTGGTCCTACCTCTTTTGAAAATTGTTATTTTCTTTCCCCAATCGGTAGTAGCCATATGATCATAATATAACATTTTCCCATGGAATTGTCCTTATAGTTTATTGTTTAACCCTTTTGCTTCTTTATTTCCGTTTCTGCTCACAATCCTTTCTTCCAAATGGCTCTGCTGCATCTTCAGACAACTTTATATTGTAAATTCCATGTTAGTATGAATATTGTGTGTCAGAATACCAATATTCAATTCATACTTGCTCTTTAACCCACTACCAAAATTGCTAGGTTCTATTTCAATATCACTGAATATTTACATAGGATATTCCAAAAGTGTAGGTATGAAATGAGCAGGGCATGAAGCAGGAGTTTTTGAAAAGATCATGCTTTTGTAATACTGAAAATCGAGAAACAGCATGCCTTGATGAGAGAGGGAGGGAGGGAGGGGGAGAGAGGGAAGGGAGGGAGGGAAGAAGAGAGGGAGGGAGGGAGAGAGAGGGTGGGGGAAAAGAAAGAATTAATATGAACCTGATATATAGGCTTGACAATTGGCAATTAACCAATTGTCAATTAACCAATTGTCAATTATAGAAAGGGCTTACTACAGATCCCATCAGCCAAAGAATGTTGGTTGATGGAAACTAAAAGGCAAGCCTTTTTTGCAGTGGCCCTTACTTTATGGAACATTTTCTCTTTGAAGATTACAAAGAATCCAACCTCAACCCTTTTAGCCTTCCATAAAACTCTAAAAACATGATGATGTGTTGTGGCCCAGCAGGATCCTGTTGAGGAGGAGAAACAGCTAATGCACAAAGTGGCCTGGATTCGGGACTCGAGATGGCTAAAGGGATGATTCCAGTACTTAGTGGACTGGAAGGACGATGGGTCAGATGGGGGGACTTGGGCCGATGTGACGGGTGTGCATGCCCCTGCTTTGGTGTGGTCCTACCATGCACGATATCCCTCGAGGCTGCACCCTGAGCGTCAGACCCGGGGGAAGGGCCCTGCAGTGAGGGATAGTGTTGTGGCCCAGCAGGATCTGGTTGAACTGCTGATGGACTCGGATAGCGAGGAACCATATGAGTCTGCCAGGAAAGATGTGGAGGACCCTGGGCAGGGTTCAGACTGAGAGCATGGACCAGAGAGGCTGGTTGGCCACCAGGAGGCGCCTGAGGCATGGAGCAGTGGGGAGGATCAAAGTCAGTTTTTCCCTGATGCAAGATTAAGAAGAGCCGAGAAATGGAAGCAGCAGCTCTGTAGGCAGACTCATAGATGATGATTAAGCCCAGGTGGTTGTGGCTTGGAGAAGTGGAGAAGTTGGGAGGGGGCATTTGCAGGAAACAACCGTTCGAAACAGTATTGGAAAACTCTTGTCTGTCTTGTATTCCGTGTCTGTTGGATTTGGGTTGCTGCCAACTATTCTTGCATGTGAGTCTTGTCTGGACCTTCAGCCAAAGGAGTCGATAACTCCCTGATTAAAGAGTGGCAAACAGCCAAGCCTATGTCTGGGTGATTCGCAGGCTGGAGTGGCGGGGTCAGAACAGTGATGTGCCTGGGCCACTACGTGCACTAAGGATCCCACCCCCTGTCTATGTTGCTAACAGATATCTTGACCTTGTACGTACTTCAAATTTGATATTTTAATGTTCTCTACTGTTTCAAATGTTTTTTTTTATTGTTTTATGATGTTTCTTAATTTTTTTATAGTAATATATGTTTTAAATTGTAAGCCATGCAAAGTCATTTACTAAGATAGGGAACTATAGAAATCAAATAAAACAAATAACATTATATGCCATTAAATTGGAGAAGTAATTAGAGGGGGGATAAAATGTCTTTAATAATAACATTTGAGATAACTATCAAGCATTTACATAGAAAAGTATGGTATTTAAGAAAGAATTTTGGGTCTATATTGTGTTAAAAACCAAGTTATAATAACTCAGATACAGTTTATATAACATGAGGACTAGATGACTTAGAATAGATATTTGAAGGGAAAAAAGATGCTTAAAGGAGTGTGAAGTAAAATCTCCTTGTAACTTTTTATACAAAAAGGATCTTTTCCCCAGATGTTACCTTTGTGTCCTTTCTGTGTTTGGATTCAGATCCTGCCTAATCCTAGTATAACCATGATGAGACATTTCAGAAGTGGTACCAGTTATGTTGTAGCATCATTGATTTTACTCAGATTATAGATATTTAATCCAAATCTAGAATTTTAGCTTGAATGTATCTCATGTCAATAAAAATAATAATAAAATGATGATAGTTCTAACTGAAGGTACACAGTAGGGACTTTTATAGATTTCAGAACTCAACTTTACTACTTTATCAAGCAAATAAAAACCAAAGTACAAAAATAGCCCCAGAAGACTTTAAAAAAAAACAACAACCATACCGTAGTTGAGTTATGCCGATTGATTTCATAATTACAATAATTTTAAAATAATATTTTATCTCATATGAACTATATTTTCTTAACCTTACTGGAAAAAACATGAGGCATTGATGTATAGTATATGAAATCCATATATGAGCATGCATCCACAATATATAACATCAGTATAGTTAATGAGCCAAAGTGGCACAATGGTTTAAAAGCAGGGTTGCAGGTTGACCCAGCCTTCTGTCCTTTTGAAGTAAGTAAAATGAGGACTCAGATTGTTGGGGCAATATGTTGAGTTTGTAAAACACTTAAAGATTGCTATAAAGCATTATGAAGCAGTATATAAGTCTAATTGCAATTGCTTTTGCTAATAAACAGCATAATTCTGGAAATGAAAAGACATTCTAAATACTTTTCATTTCATGAATCTTCCCACTAAAAATTTTTAAAGTTTCCAGAGAAAGAAAGGAAGGAAGGAAATGTAACCACACTTCATGTTATTCCTTAAGCACAATGAACAGTGACTTTGAATGCGAGGAATATTAATTTTTATCTGTACTTCTGAAAAAAAAAGTCTTAGACTTTTGGAAATAAGATAATAATTGCATTGAAAATACATTTATTTAATTGAAAAGGAGTAAAATTCCTTCTCAATATCTAATTTGACTCTTATAATTCTGTGCCACTAACCATACGATGAGCAAGATTATTTTTGCATTAGAAGTAACATCGCAGTAATGTTCTTAAGTGGTGTATTAGAATTCATTGTTATTATCATCCGTGAAGAATCTTAAATTCAAACGTACATCTTCCTTCTTATGATAAATGAGTTGACATAAATTAATTATTTAATTTATGTCAGTTAAATTCTTCTCAAGTAGCAGCGTTTGATGGAATGTGTAGCTGAAGAAGGGGTGTAGGGGAAGATAGGTGACATACATTCATTGGCATCCTTCAGACTCAAAAGACTATGGTATTGTGCTCTGGAAAGAAGTCGAAGCTGGAATGACCTCTCCAGCACAAAGCCTGGGTGGATTAATATGGAGGATAAACTGTTAACCAAGCAGCAGATCCTCCTCTCCATGTTGCTGAAATAGTCCAATGGAGCAGCAGAGACGATATGATTGGTTCCAGCTGCATCACAGGAGTTACCAGAACATGGTTGTACACAGTCATGAACTACTTCCGGGACTCCAGCACCGGATTTTGCCTTGAAGTTGACTCCTGAAGCCTTTTCCAGTAGTAGATATAGCCACAGGGCAGTGGTTTGTAATCAGAGTTTTCCTTCTCCTAGAAGACGGTTCTGCCACTTTATCTGCCGTTGGGGCATAGAGCCTTCTTCTGCCTTCAAAACCACTGACCGTCTTCATGTCATACTGGTTTAATAAATACATAAAACATTGGCCATAGCAACAGCATTTCCCAGGAAGGAGACAACAGATTCCAGAAAAGAGGCCAGAGACTGAATCATCCTGAATTGGATGAGACTGGGAGAAAATGGTTCAGGGTAGTCACACCCTAGAATCTCCCAGAGTATTAGGTTAAATGCTTGTAGTTTTAATATGGCAAGATTCTGTGTATTAGGTGTAAGCAAATAATGAGCATGAGTTGATTAGATCTCACTAACATCTTTGGGCATAGACCTGACATAGAGCCAGTAGCTTTTTTTGTGTGTTATAAAAAATGCCTAGATTGCATACATAGATAGTTCTTGACTAAAGACCATTCATTGAGCAATCATTCAAAATTATAATGGTGCTGAATGAAAGTATTTACAATCCATGCCTGAAGTTATGGATCAAAATTTGGGGGCTCGGAAGCCCATCCTCACTTCTAATGTAGGACTACTACAACTCCTTCTACAGTTCTAACTCCCCCAATCTATTCCCTTTTGTCCACCCTGCCAGCAGGACCATATAGGGTTGGGCTTGAAATAAAGGACCAGGACCTTTAGCAACCTTAGCCAAATGCCACTGCCCCCAGGCCTCAACTTAAGCCCCAGTGTCACATTGCCACTGAAAAATACCCAATTCCCCACTATGCCAGCACCATTCTACATAGTTCAAGTGCCAGGTGCTGCTTACCTTCAGCCATTTTTCTCTTTCAGCTGACAGGCCTGTGCAGCTTATCTGAGGAAGCTTCTTGCTGTGCAGACTTTCTTACCAAGGCTACTTCAGGCCACTCTCTTAGTTGGCAACTAATTGTCCTGATAGTTTTGAAATCTCATTAGTCAAATTGAGTGTGCCATTCTTTCTCAAAATGATATGGGGAATGAAGCTTCTGAAATATTGTGAAAATAGAATGCTGGCATGTATATTTAACAGTATACTTAAGGCCACCCGAGGCTGCTAAGGTTTTACACTAAATGCAGCAACCTTCCCCCAACTCTCTAACAACCCATACCTGAGGGACCTCCATGCTTCTTAACTGGGACTGTCTTCTTAACAACCGATAGGATTGCTTAGAAGTTACAATCAGAAGTGCAGGAGTAATAGTCATGGAGCAAAGTAAAGTGACTGAAATTCTGGTCCCAGTTCTTGTCATAAGTCAAAGACCACCTCTAAAACTATCTGAGAATTTGATTGCAGAATGTCTCACAAAAGATATTGTGATTATAAATACAGATGTGACTGTAGAAACTCAATTTTGTTTTGTCTCTGAGTTAATTTTGAGTTGATTTTTCAATTTGAGATGGGTGGCTGCCCAGTCTCTTCTTGAAAACCTCCAGTGATGCAGCACAGATGATTTCTGGGGGCAGGCTATTCCTTTGGTTGATTTTTCTAGCTATCAGGAGGCTTTGTAATAGCCTCGTAAGTCCTCGGACTTACGAATGACAGCTCAGCAGCAGCCAGGCGCCTCTTAGCCAATCAGACGTGCCTGCGAGTTGCCGGGCTGTCACATGAAAGGCTATTGGCTCGTCCGTCTGACAGCTCTATATAAAAGGCTGTCAGACGGAGGAGAGGTGCCGGTCTACTTACAGTTACTGTTCTTGCCTGTAATAAATGGTTCTTGAAGGTTACCTCAGAAGCCTCTTCGTCTTTACTGCCGCCGATCTAACAGGCTTATCCTTGATTCCGGGTTGTTTCTCTCCTTGATTGATTTCTATTCATTGCTTCTTGTCTTGCTTCCCAAAGCGTTGCTGAACTTCAATAATAGAAGCAGATTGTGGTGAAGGTACACCAATCTTCTGTATAATAACCCATTATAGCCAATAGCCCCAAAGAAGAAGGGGTTAACCTAATCTCCAAAGCATCTTTAAGCATGACAAGAAGCAATGGATGGAAACTAATCAAGGAAAGAACCAACCTAGAACTAAGGAGAAATTTACTCACAGTGAGAGTACTTAACCATAGGGACAGCTTGTCTTTGGGGGCTATAGTTGCCCTGTCACCGAAGGATTTTGGGGAGAGATTGGACAACTATTTGTACAGAATGATGTGGGGTCTTCTGCTTGAGCAGGCTAACTGGAGTACGTCCAAGATCCCTTCCCTTCTGTTCTATTAATTTCAACAGTAAATGTATAACATATATTCTGTTCAAACGGCAAGGTTCCCAAGTTACTGCTAAGCCCATTCCAGACACATTTTAATTCATTTTCTAAAATGATATTTCCCTTATTTTAGGTTAGTTAGATCTTGAATACTTAGTTATGCTTACCAAACAATATTAAAGAGCATGGAACAGAAGCTTCAAGTAAACATGGATTATCATAAATATTGATTTCCCAGCATCTATTTCTGAAATATTAATTTTACCATTACTGATAAAAAATTTAAAAAACTTGTATAAATGACTTGTATAAAGTCATTCATTAAAAATTGTATTTTTATACCACTGAAATTTAAAGAACCATAAGTACATGGTAGTATACTGAAAGGTTTTTTTTTATGGATACATAATTTTTCATGGATACAGAGAGCTGTCAAGATAAAGTGGAAGAGAACAAAAACTCCCTTTCAATCATGATTTTCATTTCTGAACCATATTTATAATTGGTGAAAGGCTTTACATCAAATGACAAAAGAGCAACAATAAAACCCAATACACAATCCAAAACTCATGACATACAAACAGTTTGAAGCAGAATTTCAGTTATTTCCACAAAAGTGATTGATACTGTTTTCCAATGCCATTCAGAAAAATCAACATGCTCCTTTAAGAGTAACGAAGACAGACTTTGCATCACTCCAGCAATGGCTGATAGCACTCTAAAATGTTATAAATTGCTAGTGCAGATATTTCCTATAATTCCCAGCAATACTAGATAACCAATCTGAATTTAAACTCATAAAAACATGCAAGCATTCTATCCCTTTTCAGCTAATGCAACCATATATAATTATAAAGTATCATTAAAAAAGTGTAGGAAACAGATTTCTAAAAACAAAGCAGGTTATAATATATATAGTACTTTTGTGACTCATTAAGAACTCTTGGAAATAACCATATTTTGTGTAAATTAATTTGTTTACCCTTGCAATCACTATGTTGGCAACAGAGTGGGCAGCTATATTAAATTTAAATACTACTAATAATAGAAGGACTCTGTATGTGGATAAAAATGCCAAATCTAGCCTAAACATCTGGCTGACTATGCGACCAACCATAATTTATTATTACTATTGTCATTATTGCACAGATTACCCACATGTGATATACCTGATAAGAGTTTGGAAATCATTGGTTAGAAAAAATAAAAATAAGAATTTGGAGATCCTTGAATATTGAGGGGGAGAATAGATATTTCAATTTTGACAGACCAAGTTAGGGCACCTAGTAATGTATACTGTTACAATTGAGCTATAAATCAAAAGACAACCCTGTTTATAAATTCTGATCTCAAAGTTTAATTTAATAGGCACACTCCAACCACTATTGCTTATTTCACACTTCACTAAATAAAGATGCATTAATAATCAAAACTTTGTAGTGTAATTAATGCAAGCTTTAGGCTTCTGACAACAAAATGACTGCATTTTTATATATTTGTTGGGTGGGGGGACCAAAAAAAGCTTACATTTGCTTATTTTCTTTTTCTAGCACACATATTATGTGTGGCTAAAAACTACAAAGAAAACCACAAAACTCTTTTGCACATATGGTAATCAATAAGTATATATTACATAAAGTGACAAATTATATAAAGCTCCAGATGAGCTGTCAACTATTCATGCTAGTTCCAATTTAATAATGTCTGTTTGTTTTCTTTTTTAACTATTCAGTGGTTTACATACTGCTACTGTAGACTAACCTCTTTAGCTTCTTTCAGACTCACATTTTTTTTAAAAAAATCCTGCCTTCATTATTTTTATAAATAGCTTATAAATATCTCAAGGTGGCAAGTGCACCTAATACTCCCTTCTCTTCTTATTTTCCTCTTATTATTATTTTCCTCCCTCTTCTTACTCTCTTCTTATTTTCCACAAAACAACAACATTGTGAAATAAAATGGGCTAGGAAAGAGTGACTGACCCAAGATCACCAAACTGGACTAGAACTCACAGTCTCTGGGTTTCTAGCCTGGCCCCTTAATCAATACACCAAATTGGCCCTTGAACCCATCTTATTGAAATGAGTGTGTGTGTTGTTTTTATCAATCTAGGTACAGAGACCATAATGAAAAGTAATTTCAAATAAAAAGAAAATAGGAGGCATCTAAAGAAATTAGAACAGCAGTGATAAAATGAGGAATAAGACACCTAGGTCTATGCAGATAATCAATCGAAGATTGAGTGTTAAAAACTTATATTTGTGAGAAATATTAAGAATATGGAGAAAGGTCAAGATGTCCAAGAAGAAATACAAGAGGCAAGGTGGCATAGTAGCAGAACAAGGAAATGGCTTCTCGCCAAGAGACCAACTTGTCTCTAGGGATATTTTATGACATCATTACTCAGATAGAAGGCCTTTCCTTTCCAAACTTATCTTCCCACAAAGAATAGCTAGCTAAAGTGTTCAGAAATGGTAAATAAAATAATAGAATAAAATAATAAAACGAAGTAATCGTATAATAAAGCAGGAAGGGAAAACCTCATGGTTTCTTCTTTTATGGTTAAGCAACTCAATATCTTTTTATAATGGAAAGTGCAGCATCTTTCTCCAAAAAAATGATGCATTAAAAAGGCAACGGGTCTCCAACTTTCTGGACTGATGCTGACTTCTCTTGAAGGATAGGTACAGAACATAGTTTCCCAACAGAGCATTGCAAGCTACATGGGTTGTTTCCTACAGACACTTTCAATTCTGGGATAGAGATTGAGAAAGGACTGTTTTAAAAAATAAATATGCTTCATTGTTTCAAAAATTAAATGTAAGTCATAAATTCTGAGAAAGCATGTTAACATTATTTTAATACTTAAAGGTCATTTTTAAATTATCATTTAATGTTCATGTACAGTTTATAGTATATCAAAGGCTAATAATGTTAGTTGTGCCTGAATTAAAAAGGTGAGAGTTTATTTTATTCTTTTTTTTTGTTATAAGAAATGTTATATTCTGGATCAATCAAGGCTTATACATCCTATAATCAATACTTAATCACTCTCACTACAAATGAGCAGCTTTACTTGGTCTGAGTATTGCCATAAAGACATTTCTTTCTATACCTCTCTTATTTTACAATGCTGATTACCAGCTTTATGTGATTTTCTTTGATAAATTGTACTAATCTGTTCAGACTGGATGAACAATGAAGTAAATATGCAATTCTTTTACATTTATAGAAAACAAGCACCAATTACTATTGGTGATTGTGATTACTGGTTCAATGCTGCCTTCCTCACTGACATATAATCAAAGAAATGAAGTTTCTTTTATACTTAATAGAATTATTGTGTTTTCAGATTTTTTAGATTAAAAAAGCAATATACTGGCTTAAATGTTTTCTTAAATACAATAGAAAAAGTAGGGCATGATTTTCTAGATTTATATAGATTGGCCCTGATCCATTTTGAATACGGAATCCAATTCAGATCATTAATCTTACTCAATTTAAAAATTTTGATTTCATTGCTAAAGTTGATTTAAACCTTCAGTTGAAAGCATTAGCCTGTTCAGCTTGATTTTCTGAAACAATTGACAAAGCCTTTTTTTCTGATTTGATTATTCACTTTGATTTTCCAGCTCAATATTTTGATTTAACTAAAAATTTAACTTCAAATTAAATCTCTAAATTGAAACTCCAAAAAGCTGTTATATGCTATTATGCATGCTTTTGATATCTCAAATTGTTCTTTAACAAAATGTAACATTTTCAGAATAATTCAACTGTTATTATAAAATATTCACTGCCTAGAATATATTGAACATTGCCGCTGTTGTCAAATACTGTCCACATAATACAGATAGTAAAATATTTGAGAATGTTGGTTGATTGTTTTACTTCTAGAACAATAAAAGACACATTTACATGCATATAAGCATGAGCAGAATAACTGCTTCTTGTATGAATATCTGTTTTTATTCGACAGTCAAATCAGAAGTAATCATTTCTAATTGTATTTGAATAATGTGAGAAGGGCTTATGTGTATTCCACTGAAATCAACATGATTTTAACCTAGACAAGATTCCACTTAAATTTGTTTGCATTCTAACAGATTCATTTTCAAAAGAATGTAAGAATTATTTCTTCACTACTAGAAATTACAGAAAGAAGGAAAAGCAGCCATAGTATTGCATTTAAAAAAATCATAGATTAATTTACAGATGAAAATGGGGCAGGTTACTCAGAATAACATGTTACTTAGCTGACAAATTTTGAAAGGTGACCATAAATCTACCTCATGAAAAATTGTTGCTAATGTGAAAAAGACATCTTATTGTTATGCTTGCAGTCTAGAAGATGAGCAGTTGATATCTGATTTGAATTCATAATACTATATTTAAATTGCACTGCCACCTGTCAATAGGAAATAGACTGAGCTGTATCTCCTCAAAGTTCCATAGGGAATGTTTAGTTATAATTAACCTACCTTTCCCCCTTCTCTCCCCTTCCCTCCCCTTTTGTCTCACTTAGGGGAAAAAACTTTGTTAGTGCAATGGATTGTTTGTGCCATTTCCCATTTTTGTAACTATCTATCATGGGAAAGTATTTGAATTTTAATCTAATATGTTTCTCTGAAATATCACAGAAGATGCTTCCTCTAATCTGCTTGGCATTGTGATCAGCTGTCTGTCTTCTGTACACTCAAACTAATCACAACGGTTGACTGTGAAGCTGAATGGCTTTGCTGAACTCTTAGAAAAGGGCAAGTAATATCATGCATAGATTTAAATGAGCAGAATACAGAGTGTAAAAATAAAATAAAAGATGGGATTCTTTACAACATCTCATTTCTTTTACAAAGATTGTCAAAACAGATGAAATGGTAATAACAATGGACATCAATGTGGTCACATTCATTGGATTACACATCTCAGCTGTTATCTCTCCCTCTATGTGTGTCTGTGTGCACATTTTGGATGATGCTTCACCATTGAACTGATATTCCCACATTTATGATAATCACTATTTCTATTATGACTATTGCTTCTGGAAAGAGAAAAAATTGTATCTCTGAGGAGTGATAGGCCCTTTTCTGCTCAATTTATGCTGACAATGTTGCTTTAAGTATTATTTCTGGGTCTCTTATATTGCTTATAATATTGTAGCTTCTCATTGGTTTTACATTGTATTTAGGCATTCCAGAAAAGACATGTATCACTTTATTTAATACTCTAATACATACAAATTGGGATGCAATTTCCAAAGAAATAGAGGTAGGATGTAAGTTAGATACAACTATTCTTAGAAGCTTCTTTCCCTGCTAATCCAGATCTATACCTGAAAGGAAGTTAATATAACATTATATTAGCCAAGTGAAGTTTTTGGTTTAGCTCAACCATTTGGCATTCTACTGATAAATTTGTCACTGTCTTTTGTCAAATGGATTGCAGTTTAATAATTCTGCCTGACAGGATAATCATGGATTGAATTGGGAACACATCTGTGACAATCTGAGTCTTGGGACAACTTTATTTTCTTGAGGTTCTCTTTACTGGGAAGCACAGGAAAATGTAAGGAGACTGTTAATGGAGATTGTCAGTTAAGGGCAAGTGACTCACAGCGAAACTGTCTTGCAACCCTTTTCTGAACCTGATTCAAATGACTTTTTAATGTGGTTTGTGATTTCTGGAAGCTTGCTTTCTTCCACATGAGTTTTTGCCTTCAAATTTACAGTGACTTTTCACAGAAGACTTTTGCATCTTCCAATAACCCCAAGCAATGACTATTGGGAAATAAGAAACTACTATCACAGGGCTGCTGTCTGATTCTCTAGCTCTGACATTCTCCCCAAGGGAGCATATTTCATTGTGAATGATTCGCCTTTCCATTTAGATACAACATAAATGTTTTAAGCTGTTTTAACTAAATTGAACTCAAAAATTGTTTTCATTCTTTCCTTTCTCCCATTTTTTCCAGATATCAATGGCTCCCACACAATGGTCCTTCTTAAAGACTGTGAAGACCTGAATACACAGAGGCCAGGATGTTAATTTATTAGGGTCCTGAAATGTGTTAAAATAATGTTGTATGTTCTTGGGTTAGATCGACAGCCATGAAAATGTGATTAATAAAATAATTATAACTGTATCAAATAGTTTATTAAATAAAAAAAAATCTTCCTGTTCTAGAGGCCATTTCGAAGCACTGTAAATTATGATCACCCATTCATAAGATTGGTCAGATGAAACCCTCATCTAATGTTTCACCTTGAACTATGAGATGGGTAGCAAATAAATCTAATAATAAGTAAAAATAAATAATATTTATTGATTTAGATTTAGATTTAGATTTAGATAAATTTATTTATAGGCCGCCCTTTTCCCTGAGGGGACTCAGGGCGGCTTACAATGTATAGGGAAGGGAGTACACACAATGACATATAAAAACAGTACGTAATTAAAAGTGAAAGCAACATTCATCATTCGGGAGGGGACGGATTATAATCTTTAACCCCAGGCCTGACGGGATAGCCAGATCTTGATGGCTGTGCCCTCAAGATCTATTGAAATATATATCTATATTGAAATATAGATCTATATTGAAATATTAAATAACATTTAATATTATGAAATAATATTTTAATAAAATATTAATGAAGAAAAATGTAACAATAGACCATTGTTGTGACTCAGCAGAAGTTTGCTGTGAGTTGAGTCGGGATGCAGGAGTAACAATGCAGCTGGGGCTCATTAGTGTCATCTTCTGGAGATAAAAGGATGGATGGTGCCACGCCCTGGTTGCAGAAGTCAATGTTCATCGGTCATGGTTTGTTTGTGAGAAGCACTTGGATAAGTGGTTTGCTTTCTGTAACCCTGATTCAAAGAGACACTTGGAGAAGTGATTTGCTTTCTTTCTGAACACCTGGTTCTGCCATAAGAGATCTTTGTTTTGCATTCTGTTATCTTCTTGCCAGAGACTTTATTTATGTTTATTTTTGGGCTCGCAGCCAGCATGAACCGAGGCTGATAAAGTTATTTCCTTTTAAGCCTGTCTGTTAATGAGCAGAGAAGGGGGGGTCAGAACAGACCAGACCATTAAAAAACAAGAAGTTGGCAAGGGTAACAACTCCAAGACAGGAATGAAAGAGAAGTAGATCCACACAATCCAAAGCCGGCTTCACTCACCTTCCCCAAAGTCCTCGGTGAACAGTCAGATCTTCAAGATGAGGACTATTCGGGGAATGTCACATTCCAGAGGGCAATTGCATTTTAGCATCCCAATAGATAGCATTATTTAGTATAATGCACCTGATGCACAGCAACCTTGCTAGATTTATTTGGTTGTGCAGCTATTATAGGTGATCCCTTCCCCAATAGTTGGCTGTGATTACTTGTGGGTCTTGGCTGCCTTAATTGTCTAATCTGTGACAACAGATTGGAAAAGTTTCAGGCCTTTGGTTGTTATTCTGTTAGTATATTCTTTCTCCTATTTTGTTTATTTTCTTTTTGAAACCATTGGGCAAAATCATTTATTCATTTGGAATTAATTATCATTAATAGGAGCTGTGGTGGTGCAGTGGTTTGAGTGCAGTACTACAGGCTACTTCTGTTGCCTGCTGGCTGCCTGCAATTTGGCAGTTCAAATTTCACCAGGCTCAAAGTTGACTCAGTCTTCCATCCATCTAAGGTGGACAAAAGGAGGACTCAGATTGTTGGGAGCAATATGCTCTGTAAACTGCTTAGAGAGGGCTGTAAAGCACTGTGAAGTGGTATATGTCTAAGTGCTATTGCTATTAATATGCTAATGATATTCAGTTATACAACTCCATCCTGAGTTCAAAGGAAAGTACACTTGATTATCTTATTTCTGATCCAGAACAGTTAGGACAGTTGTTCATGCTCTTTTCTTAATTCTTTATTCTTAAAAACAAATGCAGTTGTGCTGTATCACACCACTGCGGTGAGAACTGTATTCTTTATCAGTAGGTTTCCAAGCAAAATTCAAATTCTGCTTGCCCATTTTAAAGCACCCTATAACCAGTTATCTAACCAATGACCAAATTAATTCCATCTATTTGATACATATAGCCAGAAAATATCTACCACAGGAAGCATATCAGAGAATGGAATTCTTTGTGACAGCTTGCTTCCTATGGAACAGCCCAATTTGTTAAGAATCAATATCATTTGTGTAGCCTGTACTATAGGCTGACAAATACTGCCTTTTCTACAAAATCTTTGGGATCAATCCATTGGCATTGTTGTATTCTTTATAAAGATCTTATTTATTATTGCTATTGTATATATTTATGTATATACTCCTAAAAGTCTCCATTGATGTGACCTTTAACTTAGGAAAATGGTGCATAATAAGGCAACAATTTTTGAGGAAGATTTCTGATGCTTGCTGCCAGCAACTCAGTGGAGAAGACAAGAGGAATTTGGGAGTAGTTCCTGTTCCCTCTGGAGTTTTTTGGGTCACATGTTATCATTCTTTTTCTCTGTTTAGTTATGGAAATATACGTGAAATAATGACCTAACATGGTACAGGTTGTTAGATAAGCTCCCCATTGGGAGAGTGAGTGCGTTCAGAGAAGTGCTGTGAGGGTGGTGTTAGAGAACACACAAACCAGCATACAGAGACACTGCAGTTTAAATAGGCTTTTACTTTCATGGAAATAGAGATATTAGAGTCCATCAAACAGTCCAAGTCATACACGGTTAAGACAGTCAGTCATCAACATCTTTCAGTTAAGGAATAATTCAAATAACATAGTCCATAATCATACCAACAGTCCGGTACACAAAGTTTGCTAGCAAAACTTACAATAGCTCACACTGATCATTATACAGCACTTCTAGCAGTCAGCTTCCAAACACTCAGATCAGATTAGCATCTAACAGTGATTCTGGCTCCATCTTATGGCCAATTGAGGAAACGGCAACCAATCACATTTACAGCATGATTTAAAGAAACAGGTACAGCACTGTTACATGATTTATATATTGCCAACCCAACCGTTAGATTATATTCCTAACACAAGTTATCTAGTTATTAATATATCTAACCACTTACTAGTAATCTGCTACGATTGAGGCAATGGATAAATAGGAGGCAGGCTTCTGAAGGCAGTAATGATGGAGTGAAATTTGTGGGAAATATACTGAATGGTAGGGTATTTTTGCAAACCTGCTGTTGGTTTCTTATGAAAGCTCTTTATTTGTTCACTTAACTTGAATTACTGTCAGATACCACTGTAAACTGTACAGATTTAGTTTTGACTTGTGTAGCATAAAAGCATGAGTAATACCTAAAAATTCTCCTCATGAAATACATTTTTATTAAAAGACAACCATAAGATTCTTGAATTTCCTTTGCACATTCAAACAGAGCAGCAATGAAATTCCCCACAGGAAGCTTCAATGGTGACAGTTTACTTTGGATCACTAATTTGTAAATAATGCTAGAGCTATGCAAGCATAAACTCCCCTCACTCCATCCCCGCCTGTCTGTCTCTGTCTCTCTCTCATATATATGTGTGTGTTTGTGTGTGTGTGTGTGTGTGTGTTTGTGTGTGCACGCGCATGTGTGTGTGAGAGAAAGGGAGGGAGGGGGGAGGGAGGGGGGAGAGAGAGAGAGAGAGAGAAGTAAAATACCATATTTAATGGAAACATTTAACTTTCAAATGTCCTTAGCACCTAAAGATCTGAATGGATTTGCTGCAGAACTTCATAAGTAAATGAAGAAGATAAGAGAGTTTGCAGTGCATTTTAATTGTCCTTCAAGTATGTCTATCTGACAGCCTGTCTGCCTACCCACCTTGCTATTGTCTTTCATCTTTCTGCCTCACTCCTTCTCTCCACAGATTGCAATGATATATACAGCATTATCCCACTTTATCTTCTCAGTGGAACAATTTACATTGAGATGCTGATTGGCCCAAGGTTACCAGCTTCCTGAGCAGGATGTCATGTGTTATTTTTAGAGATGCAGTTCCTGGGGGTTTGAAACATTAAAAAAATACTTTGTATGCTTATTTCTTTTTATAGTTTTATAGTTTAAGAGATTTAAGACAGCTTCTTAATTGTTGGTGAAGATGCAATGTTCTAGGATCAGTGAATTTGCCTTTTTTTAACTGGCAAATTGCTGTCACAGAAGGAGAAAACTTTTTGTTTGATCAGCTCAGAAAATCGGTTAGCAACGTATGTTGATTTCACTAGAGAGAATCATTTACTTGAAATATTACCCTTTGTTTATTTATTTATTTTTGAGAAAATATTACCCTTTTTATGATTGGATGTGAGGGTATTCCAGAAGATAGCACTATTGCAAATATCACTCCTAGACGTTAGATGCTAGAATAAGAGATTTTTAAAGCAGATAATAAGAGTTAATGCATCATGTTTAATTGCATAGGCAATCTTGTTTTGTCACTTCCAGCTAATTTCACATACAGGTAGACCTTTATTTACATCCTCAATTGACCCCAAAATATCTGCTGCTAAATGAGACATTTGTTAAGTGAATCACTACTGTTAAGTTAGTAACACAGTGGCTAAATGGATCTATCTTCCAAATTGACTTTGCTTGTCAGAAGATTGCCAAAGGTTATCACATGACCCAGGGACACTGCAACCGTCATAAATATGAGTCAGTTTCCAAGTCTCTGAATTTTGATCACATGACCATAGGAATGCTGCAATGCTCATAAGCGTGAAAAATGGTCATAAGTCACTTTTTCAGTACCACTGTAACTTTGAACAGTCACTAAACAAACTGTTTTGGACAGTTGAGGACCATTTGTATCATGCTAGTTGCTTTAATTTGTGGCTGTCATGAGACAAGTTTGATTTCCATTGTGTTGGTGATGGAAGAAGTTCCTCCAAAATGGTTTCCTCTGAGTTGTAAATGAAATGTAGGAATGTAAGGGAGATTCTGATCATCAAAGGGAGAAATGTACAATGTAAGAGAGGAAACATTTAGGTATCTTTAAATAAAGTAAATAAGTCATGAAATCCATCTATTTGATTTCTGCAGAATGTTCTTTTCCTTTCCTATCTGTATTTATTTTTGTATATTATTTGTCATCAAACTGAAACAAATACAGAAAAATATTCAGTTTAACTCTAATGCACATGCAAGTGTGGTCGCTATGAAGAAAAAGCTTGGATAAATTGTTACGAAATGAGTATTTTTTTTTAAAGAAATCTGTGAGGAACACTTGGTAAACAATTAAATATTCAAACTTGTAATAATAATTTGATAAAATGTTTTTAAATCTTATTATGTTTAATGATTCTGACCATCTGAAGATTTAAAAAATAGTTACGGGTCACTAGTGTTTTGCATTTTTGCTTATTTAAAAAAAAACCCCAATTTGTTAATTAAGCAAAAAGGATAGCCAGATTGCTATGTTTAAAAATATCCCAAATAATGTTAACACAATTAGCTTTACTAGGCTAGCTAAAGTTTACAAACACAATCCCAAGCAAGGTTAAAAATTTAACACTAGCATTCAGGTAGAGAAAAACAAAACAGAAAAACAAGGAATCTATAAAGCAGGCATGCAAGTTGTAGTCATATTAATAATAGTCTTAATTTGAAATGTTGGACTAGATTGCAAATATGGATATGAATCCAGTAATATCAATGTCACACATGATTCTCGTAAAATTTTCAGACAGAAAATAACTATAGAACCTTGAAATAAAAAATACTATAATGACAGAATGATCATGCCACATGTCAGTGATTAATTTTACTACCTCTGTAAGTTCTGCCTGAGAAACTTGTTTTTTTTAAATTCTCTGTGTGTCTTTCTAAATAAGTTTATAAAATATAAAGGTTTTCCCACATTCTAAATACTCTAATAAGTCATTTGTATGAACATAGAATTTTATGCCCTTAACCTTAGATTTTCATTACTTACGAATTACTGATACTTTAGTTTTAAGCAATTTAAAGGAGTAATGATTGACTTATTGCCTCTATAATTATCTGCCATACAATAATGGCCCTAAAACAGAATCTATTTAACATAATAGAATAAAGACCATTTGAAACTGTTTTGTGCTGAGACAGCATTACTGTGACAGTAATTTTTTATAGCAGCTGATTTCCTTATGCTATAGTAAAAGCAAATAGGCTTCCTGTTACTGCAAGCCACTCATATAGTTCTTGTGGGATAAATTGCAATTTGAAATAGAAAACAACCGCATTAAAACAAATTTTGCATTGATGTTTGAAAAGCAAAACATCTGTGTTTTTAGAAATATTTTCCTTTTTAGAATTGTGCATACAATAGAATCTAGAGTCCAAAGAAAACCATATGCTGTATGGGAACTTCTATTCTTTATGCCACTAGACTTCTGCTCACTCAGTAGGAAATTTTTTCCCTTTCATACATTACTGACAACCCAAATATAAACTCAAAAATAATACCCAGCTTTTTCAGTTTTCCTGAAGGAAAAAAAAAAGAATCCCAGTTTCATTTTAGGTTGGGATGAGGAACAGACCTAGATCTGTCCTAAACTCATTGTTAAATTGTGTGCCTGCATGTAAGAGCACCCACAATGTGCATTAGATTTAAGGCAGGCATAGAGAAAAGCATTCAGATCTAACATAGGTTTTATCCATTGGTGGAAGAGATTTTATGAGATTATAATTCCCTTTTTTTAATGGAGAACCAAATCCAGTGTTCATTTCGAACAGTGTTCATTCTCTCATGCAGAAAACAAGCTTGAGGGGTGATTGTCAGGTATGATATTTGGAAAAATGCAAGTAGCAGTTACTAGCAAACTAAAATAGTTAGATATTTTATGCTAGATGTAGAACATCATGGCTTTAATAATACTGTTAAATAATATGTAAGAAAGTTCAGGAATATGAAAGATAACACTGCCCAATGGATACGGGGGAAAAAAAACCTGAAAAAAGGGAAAGGTTGAAAAAGTGAACATGTAGAAAGACACAAGGCAAAGATTCATGAGAAAAAGTGAATATATAGAGGGGTGCAAGATAAAGATTAATGAGAAAATCTTACTATGAATGTACAATACACAGCAATTCCCAAAAATAAGGTAATACTGGTTAAATAGTTGGCTAGTTGATTAATATATTTCATTTTATATATAAAACTTGTTTGTTACTAAAATGTATACACAATTTAAAATATGCATGGAACGCTACTAATGAGCTAATAATTATTTGTGAAAACTTCTGTTAATCCTGTCCAACCAACCAGCTGATTTACTATCCTTACTCACTTTAACACTTTCTTCATAGGAAATATAATTTCATAAACTGAAAAGGCTCTTAAAAAACCTCAATTTCCAGCTTTTTCAGTTTTCCTGAAGGAAAAAAAGAATCCCAGTTTCATTTTAGGTTGGGATGAGGAACAGACCTAGATCTGTCCTAAACTCATTGTTAAATTGTGTGCCTGCATGTAAGAGCACCCACAATGTGCATTAGATTCATATTGATAGATTTATTGTTGGGAAATTATCTGTCCTACAACATCAGTAATTCTAAAATAATAAGGGCAAAGGTCTATAATTAAAATGTCATATTGCTCAAAACAATGTTCTCAGCTAACATTATTCTTGCTGTTTTATTCAATCTATTTGACAGAGTTCCATGTTAATCTTTTTTCTAAGTGAGATTTATTCCTTAGCAGATAAATAGCTTCCAGCTTATTTAAACTGTAACATTTAGAAATTCTTAGTCTGGGCAAATGTTATGCCTTTATTCAGCCTATACAGTCCAATCAGGTCATTTTACAAGTAAGTGTGTAAAGGGTTTAAGTAATTTGTTTTGTTTTATTTAAAAATTGTATTTATTAGCAAGATTTAATCCTGCCCTTTCTCTGTTATTCTATAGAGGTGATTTACAACCACAATTGAGCCCAAGCTTTCTGTTGCTAAGTGAGACAGATGTTAAGTGAATTTTGCTCCATTTTATGACCTCTCTTGTCACATTTGTTAAATGGATGATTGCAGTTGTTAAATTGGTAACATGATCGGTAAATGAGTCTGGCTTCCCCATTGACTTTGCTTATCAGAAGATTGCAAAAGATAATCACATAACCCAGGGACATAGAAACAGTAATAAGTATGAATCAGTTGCCAATCATCCAAATTTTGATCAGATGACCATGGGGATGCTACAATGGTTGTAACTGTGAAAAGGAGTCATAAGTCACTTTTGTCAGTGCTGTTGTAACATTGAACAGTCACTAAACAAACTGTTGTAAGTCAAGGCCAACCTGTGTTAGGCTTTCCAACACTATCACTTTGCAGATTCAACATTTAGCATACCAGGCAACATTCAGCTGCAGTCTTCTCACTAAAAGCTCATGCTTTGTTGTCATGAATGACCAAGCACTTTGGCTCTTCAGAAAATATATTTTATTTCTCATTATTTAAAAAGGGGAAAGAAACGTACTTCCCCAAAAATGTTGCATTATAGTAAATTACGTTGGAAAATATTTTAAAAGCAAATTGTTGCCCAACCTTCTAGGTCACAATGTATTTAATGGCTGAGATTATGTGACTTTGGAGAGGCTTGTATTTGCATTCCCTAATGTGAACAAATAGATTCTTTTTCGAGCTGTAGCTGTAATGTATCCTAGATGACTTGCCTGCCTGTTATTTGAGTGCCTTGCCTAACAATGTAAAGCACATATTTAACTTCTTTATTAAAAGTGCAAGCTGTACCCTCCAATTATATGGTTCATGTTTGAGCTGTGTTGTTTTCCACTGAGAAATGTTAAGGACATATTAAAAAGAGAGAAAAGGGTTTTGAATGCTGACTGAAGAGGTGCTGTGTTGAAAATCTAGAGAGAATCTGTTACTGCACATATGCTCTTTATGCAAGTGCAGCCATGTGATTTCTTTTTAAGAAGTACTGTCTATCTGTGCACTGCATCTGGAATTGCATTCTGACTCTGATCATTAAGCCAGAGGAAAATGAGATATTCAGCTGTATGAAAACAAAGTATGGATGTTTATAAAGCCTACAGTGCTATACACCATGCTGTACTTTTTTTAAATCATCGCTTCTTGGGTTTTATGCTTCTGCTGTACAAAGTCTAGCAAGGGTCCAATGATAACAAATGTTATGCAGATTAAATCTGATAATACACTGCTACTAATTGAGCTGCGTGTGCCCAATTATGAAAGTAGAGTCCTAAAGAATTTAAATGCTCTTGTGGAAATGAGGCTCCTAGTTAGCGATACCATGGTATCTGCCAAGGTAACCCAACTGTGTTTCTGTTTGAAAACAGTATAGCAAATGCACAACTAATTATGAAGAAAGTTAGAAATTATCCAGCAATTTGGTGTTGGCAAATTGGCTATAAGTACCTTTGACAGTTTCTCCCTGCAAATGCAAGACACTATTCTACTTCTCAGCTCTATTCAAGAGAAATATTCACTTCTGTTTTACGTCTTACTACCTTTGAAGTATCTGTAGTATTCATTGATCTTTTGAAGGCTGTGAGATGGCTTTGTTGTAAGTATTTTACTCCAAACCTATGCATAGGAAATAAGTCCCAGTAAATTAAGTTATGGTTTGACCTCCTCCCCAACAGATGTAGGTAGAGTTAGAGAATTATCTAACAGTTACAAATGGGCTTGGACAATTTTATACTTCCAAAGTTTTGGCAGATGAAAGTCAGACTTGATATCATCATAATGGTAAATCTCAGTTCTCCCGACACTTCATCCTGTATTGAGGATCTTGCTTATAGCAGAAGCTCATATGCACAACAGAGCTACAAAAGTTTATCTTGTATTGCAGACAAGGTAAAGGTTATGAACATAAAACTTGCTTATTCAGATAGTTTTGACTGGGAGCAGCATAGAGGTGATTATATAAGATATATAAATATTTTAAATAACTGAATAAACTGAATGAAGGAATCAAGATATAGATTATAGATCTTGAAATAGAGACAGAGATAGAAATGTCACAGGACTTCAATTCTTTGCTCCTTCCACATACTTTTTTATGTCAGTGGAAATTATTACATTTGTTTCAGTCTTCAGAATGAGAGATACTTGCTCAGTATTTACCTAACAGCAGTGTCTAGCTGAAAACTGCTGGTTGCCACCTCACTTGCTTTAATCCTTAAAATGAGCCATTATTTCCAAAGTTTGACAGTGATATGGCAAGAGAACATTTCTGATAATATAAGATTTTTTTTCTTTTTAAATTAAATTTCACGAACTAAGAGAAGCATTACTAGCAGAGAGTAATAAAATCATAGATCTGCTAAAGGCCCTATGTCCTGCCCAGTGGGATTCATTTTTTTTTAGTTCTGTGGGCGTGGCTTGGTGGGTGTGGCAGGGGAAGGATACTAATGTAATCTCAATTCCTTCCCCAATCACAGGGAAGGTTACTGCAAAATCCCCATTTCCTACCAATCAGCTGGGATTTGGGAGGCAGAGAATAGATGGATCAGTCAGAGGTGGTATTTACCGGTTCTCCGAACTACTCAAAATTTCCACTATTGGTTCTCCAGAACATATTTAATTTTACACATGTTAACAGCTGCTGGAATTGTGTTTGTACAACAGTGGAAAAACAAAGACATGAAAATGAATAAATATTAGAATGTGTAGGAATGAATAAATTGACAATTAAAATTGAATACTTTTGAATGCTTTGAATAATTTTTCACATCAGATTTGTTTTATCAATCGCTAACTAACAGAAACAGAAATTAGAAATCTAAAAGTATGAAAGAAAACACTAATTATGTAAGGAAAGGTCACTAAAATGTATCAGGAAATATTATTAGTACTTGATAATTATTAATGTGTAGATAATTGTGGGACATTACACACCCACACACACAAACTATGACAATGCCAGAAAAACACCAAAAAATAACAATTTCCCCCCAAAAGACTGCAGATGAAACCAATGTTTTTCCCTAACCCTAACAGGAAAGACAAAGCCACTGAAATAAAAACCATCAAGGCATTATGGGAAATTATAAACAACAGTGCCAGAACCAGCAACCACCTCACAATTACCTAAACAACCAGGTATCACACAGAAACACACAAAATCTGGCAAAGCTGCCTTGCACCAACCTGGCCGTCTATAGAAAAGCAAAAAAATGTTATACATTTTATGTGTCTCAAAGTGGCTGCTTTTCTATGGGCAGGCCAGGTTGGTGCAAGGCAGCTTTGTGAGATTTTGTGTTTATTTCTGTAGTGAATTTACTACAGAAACACACAAATCTCCCAAAGTACATGCAAATAAAACCATTAAAAATATTCTAGACACAATAAATAATTTTTTAAAAAAAACATTAAAAGCATAAAGGGAAAATAAAAACAGGATTACTTACCAGCAGGCAGAATCAGCAGCTGTCCTATGCAATGGATGCAAGGAATAAGCAGGCGACCAGGCAGCAGGTAAGGTGGCCTGGCTGGCAGTCTTAGAAGTGGCGGGGGCCTCTGTGTGTCTCATTTTTGGCTTCCAGTCCCACTCTGCCATTCAAAAATAGGGCCATGCATCCTGTTTTTGGCCTCCTCGACCTCCAGAGGGTGGGTAGGGCTGGGTGGGGGGGGCAGGTGGGGCAATGTGGGCAGGGCAGCCTTATGGTCCCATGTGGGTCAGATTAATGGCTTCTTCAGGCTGTATCTGGCCTATGGGCCACGGTTTGAAGACCTCTGGTTTTGCCCCATTTTACAACCTTTCTAGCCAAAGTTGCTAAGTGAATCTGGCTTCCCCATTGACTTTGCTTGCAAAATGTGATCACATGACCCCAGGATAACATGACCATCATAAATACATGCCACTTGCCAAGTGTATGAATTTTATCAGGATTCTGCAATGGTCATAAGTGGGAAAAATGATACACCCCCTTTTTTCCAGTGCAAGCAAACAGTCATTAAACAAATGGTCATAAGTCAAGGACTCTACCTATATTCCAATCAGGATCCACACAGTTTTAGTCTCAGTCCAAAATTAAAAACAAGGCAACTTCTTCCCTTTCACAACAAGAGGGGAGATTGAAAAAACAGCTGCCCATCAAAATGGGGTGGAAAAAAAACAAAGGGCAGCGGCTGGAAATCCTGTTCCATTTATTATTGTCCCATCACCTTGTGAGGAAAAGTTCTTTCTCAAGAGAAATGCTTACCCTCTCCTGTGTGAACTTCAAGCAGCTTCTCAGGAGGCTATAAATCTCCCTTGGGAAAGAGATTTTCTTCAAATTGTGCACAGATAATACAGGGAAGTGTCTTTGAAAGCACTGCTGTGCTCTGACACATTTTTTTCCCCACTTTAAACCAGGGGTGTCCAACCTTGGCATTTTAAAACGGTGGACTTCAACTCCTAATATTTCCCAGCCAGCATTCCCAGGAGTTGAAGTCCATACATCTTAAAGTTTCCAAAGTTAGACACCCATGCTTTAAATCAGACCTGGCTGGAGTGTAGAGTTACATTTGTGAACAAGACAGACATTTTTAACATAAAACTCCAAAAGAGTCCAATCAGAGAAAGGAATATAAACCTAATGTTTATTTATTTATTTTTCCATTTCTATGGCCATCCATCTCAAACAAATTTATATAATGCTAACAACCCTAACATAAAATTAAGCATAAAAGCTTCACGCTCTTCTTCGGGAGTGCCAAGAACCTTTCTGCCTCTGCTGGACTTCATCTTGATGATGGTGCCAGCTCGCCCAGCGGGCTGATGTTGCTGGCTTGCCTGCTGGGCTGCCTCGGCACCGCTCTACCTACCTCAATCCTTCTGCGCCCAGCCGCTCTAACTACCTCCATCCTTCCGTGCCCAGCAGCTGCGGCGACATCATCAAGACCAAGTCCAGCGGAGACACAAAGATTTTCGGCGCTCACTGACTTTGTCTTGATGATGTCGCTGCAACTGCTGGGTGCGGAAGGATGGAGGTAGTCAGAGCCATGCCAAACCAGCCCAGCAGGCAAGTGAGCAAGGCAGCCTGATCCTCTCTCCCTCCCTCCCTCGCTCGCCAGGAAGCATGGAGAAGTGTGAGAAGTCCAGCGGAGGCAGGAAGCTTCTCAGCGCTCTGGGAAGCCGCAAAAGTGACTGGGGAGTGCCAAGAATCTTCCTGCCTCCGCTGGACTTCACGCTCTTCTCCGTGCGCTCCTCCCAACTGCAATAGACGACCAGAAGTGGCTTTTGTGGCTAATGGGTTTTGGGCTTCCAGCCCAACAGCCGCTTCTGGACATCTATTGCAGTTGCGAGGAGCGTGCGAAGTCCAGCGGAGGCAGGAATGTTCTTGGCACTCCACAGTCACTTTTGCGGCTTCCCAGAGCATGGAGGAGCACGTGAGGAAGAGCATGGCACTTTGGGAAGCCATGAAAGTGACCGGGGAGCGCCAAGAACCATCCTGCCTCCACTGGACTTCGCGCATTCCTTGCAACTGCAATAGACATCCAGAAGTGGCGGGGGCTGTCGGGCTGGAAGCCCAAACCCCATTAGCCACAAAAGTGCTTCTGGGCATCTATTGCAGTCGCGAGGACCACTCGGAAAAGAGCGTGAAGTCCAGCAGAAGCAGGAAGGTTCTCGGCATTCCCGAGAACCTTCCTGCCTCTGTCAGTTGCCAGTTGCCCAGCTGGCATGGCCCCATATGTGCACCTCCTCTTCCTCCCTCCTCCTCCTCTTCATTCCCCAAAGTCTCTTCTCCTTACCGGAGCTCAGCCCGAGCCGGGCAAAAGGGATAGGAGGAAAACCACACCTTGGAAAACTTCACTGGGAAGGGAGGCAGGGATCCAGTGAGTGGTGGGGACGTCCTGGAATCCCCCATGCTTTGCTGGTGGCCATGCCTCCTAGGCAAGTTCAGGGAGGTCCTAGGAAGCTTGCTGTGCCACACAAGCTACCGCCTGCAAGCAGTGATGGAACAGGTGGGGCAAGTGAGCGAGGAGGGTGGGGCAGGTGCTCCATGACAAACCTCTTGTAACCGGTATAGTAGATTTCTGGAAGCTCTTCTACCGAACCAGTTAGAACCATCAGGAACCCACCCCAGGTTTACTCCTTTATACATCAGTGGAAGAATCTCAGAATGGCTTGCAATAAAAGCAAAGACAATGAAAACACCATGAACATGAATAAGTAGTTTGGAAAATATATGATTAATGCTTGTTCTTAGCCTTTTCCTCCATAAACTTTTCTCAACCAATTTTCCAAAATGGTAACCATCCCAATCAATTAGTATTTCTTTATGATGGTTGAAGACCAGTATAAAATCAGTTAAAGCAATCTAAATACAATCCCAAAATATATAATTATATTTTAATAGTTTAATACATGGTGTTCTTTTATTAACAAATGTGGCTATGATGTAGCTTTCTGACTAAGACTCAAGAATTAGCAGTTAAGTATGTCGTTTTAGGAAATCTGTCACTTAAGAAAAGTTCTAAGTAACATTGATCAAGATTGTTGGATAGTCTTTCCAAAAGTGTGTGAATTAGTTGAGAGTGTAGATCTATGTGGAATTTACACATTAGGAAATCATATTTTAAGAATTCATGTTCATCAGAAACACAAGGACAAGTTCTACAGAGATTCCCTTGTATCTGCTATCTTCTATAAAGGAGGGTATTAAAATCTTCTCTGGAAAATAGACTCAGTGGTTATAGGTGTAAGATAATTTATTCAAGGCTATGGTTCCCTTGATTCATTGAAGAGATGATATAATCTTGGAACTGCTGCTGTAGTTCAATATTTTCTTATATTGTTTAGTACGTTTCATGGCTTTGTTGTAACCTACATATGGAAGGATATCAGAGGATATGCCAAGGTGAAACAATCCATTAGTTATCGCTATATACCAGCTAAATATGAATTTATCACACACTATAGAATGGGCAGAAGCCCTGTGGGATATATATTGTTTCTAAGTCAATAAGATATGATTAGTTGCCAAGCTCTTGTTTCAGTGCAAGTCTGCCCAGCCTCTGGTTTAAATATGTACAGCCTTGGAAAAACTTCCGGGAGTAGAGATTACAGCTCTCAGAAAATATGAATGTACTATTTTCTACTTGTAATTACGCCAGGATACATAAAAGAAAATTAACAATGAGTTAGAATGAATCTAGAAAATGAAAGGACTCTGGATAAACTGCAGTGATTCTACACTTTTGTAATCAGAATATTGTCAGACCAATTCCCACTTTACCATGGTAAGTAGAAACAGCTTATGAAATACTGGAAGTTAAATATGCTAGTGAGTTAAGAGCTTTTATTTAGGGACTTGGTGAATTATTTTACATAAAAACTTCCATTACATGATAATTACAATGCTGAAATAAAAATGAAAACATTTTCAAAAAGTACACTATCACCAGCTTAATCTGATAATGGATATGGGTTCCTTCCTGTTTTTATAAATAGCATACTTCTAATACTTATCCTCTAGACACAACAAGCATAATAATTGCATGTTTAGGGCAGCTCGAGCATGAGGCAAATACAATCTAAGCAAGCAGGATTTTTTTTTAGAATAATTGTACACTCTGTCAGATGTGATTGCTTAAGTGGTGTGCAGTGGAGAGCATGAAAACTAAATAAACAATGCAAACCTTTTTTTAATTAAATAAGAGCACTATTATGCTCAGTTGCTTTGATTTCAATTGTTCATAAACTTCAAAGGGGGAGCTAAGCTTTTTCATGTTTGTAACATTTGGTCTACTTTGTTCTCCTTGGATTATACCACATGAAGCAAAGGCTTAGGAGAAACAGTAATTTATGGATTAGTGCATTCTTGTTGTTACAAAGAATGAAAGTAAGGCATGGCTATCACACCACCATCTGCTTATAAACTTGCTATTACCATCTTCTATTGACTAACTACAACATTGCATATATGAGTAAAATGTCAAGGGTTCTCTCTTTATATATACATATATATACACACACAAACTCTCTCTCTCTCTCGCACACACACACACACACACACACACAAACATGTTTTCATAGATTTTCACAGGTGTAGGTATGCTGGTCTTGTTGTATTCGGGTCTTTTCCTGTGTAAGATTGCGATTGTCTTGGCAACATTTCAGCGAGGTCTCACTCGCCATCTTCAGGCTGGGTTTTGGGCTTAAAGTGTGATCGGAGCTGCAACGTTCTATAAATCTTGATGAGGTTTTGTTTCAGTAAGTGGAGTGATTGGTTGTGTGGTTGACATCATATGCGGAGTTGAAGCTACACTCACCAAAATCAACACAGATGAAGCCAATAAAATCAGACTTGCAGTCACCAACGTCCTCTGCTCCAGTAATCCACCCAGAAGCAACTTAAGCAAGAAGAACAAAAAGCACTCACCAACCTGAGGAAAGACAACAACATAATCATTCTCCCAGCAGACAAAGGTAACACCACAGTGGTGATGAACACGTCTGACTACCAAGCCAAACTATCCAACCTACTCCAAGATCCTGCTTACAAACCTCTAAACACAGACCACACCACCTACCTGGAAAAAAACCACCAAATCCAAAATAAAAGCCTCTCCCATCAGTGAAGAGATCAGCAAAGAATCATCCCCAGAGAGAAATCTTCCAGATGCCCCAAACTCTATGGCCTCCCCAAGATACACAAAGAAGGAACACCACTCAGACCCATAGTCAGCTCCATAGGCTCACCTCTACAGAATCTTGCCAAATTCCTTGCCAAACAACTCCAACCCTATGCAGAATCCATCACTTCACATGTACAAAACTCACTCCACTTCATAGAAACAATAAAGAAACAAAACCTACAACCCAGCAACCTACTGTCATATCCCTCTTCACCCAAGTGCCTATAAAAGAAGCCTTGACAGCTATCCAGAACAAACACAACCCCCCTAAAAACATCCTGGACCTGACCAACCACTGCCTAACCAACACGTACTTCATCCATAATGGACAAAGATACAAACAGATAGAAGAAGCACCCATGGGATCACCCCTCTCACCTGTCATCGCAAACTTATACATGATGGAACATTTTGAAACTAATGCCTTAGATAAATCTGAACACAAACCCAGACTCTGGCTTAGATATGTTGATGATACTTTCATGATTTGGCCACTTGGGAAAGAAAAACTGGACAACTTCCTCACACATCTCAACAGCCTACACCCCAAAATCCAATTTACCATGGAAATAGAAGCAAACAACCAACTTCCCTTTCTGGATGTCCTAATCTACAAAAAACCAAAATAGCTCCCTAGGACACACCATCTACCGGAAAAAAACATACACCAACCGCTACTTAAATGCACAATCCCATCACCACCTTGCACAGATCAACTCTGTAGCCAAGACCCTCATCTCCAGAGCCAAATGCCTAACTGACAAAGACCACCTGAAAACTGAATTACACACTCTCACAAATGTATTAATCTCCAACAGATTCCAAAGAAAAACAGTTACCAACCTAATCCAAAGGGAGACTCCCTCCCAAAAACCAAGACACAGAGCAGGACAACGGCATCACCATCCTGCCTTACATCAAAGGCACCACAGCAAAATTCTCCGCAAACACAATATCAAGACAGCCTTCAACACTGACCAAAAAATAGCCAACATCTTAAGAAACCCCAAAGACAAAATCCAGGTAGAAAACCAAGGAGTCTACGAAATACCCTGCAAAATCTGTACAAATGAACAGGAGAATAAAAAAGAAAAAAACTTCCTCCCTTTTCCAGCACCTTAAAGCTACAGGACATGAAATTAATTTTGAAGAAACCAGGTTAATCTCCAAAACAGAACACTTCAACAAGAGAATAATTATGAAAGCTATCGAAATAGAGAAACACCCCCACAACATGAATAAATGTGATGATACCTCATGCCTACCAAACATCTGGAAACCAGCCCTAGTCAATAAAAGAGCCCCACCCACCACCCAGGCCATTACAACATGAAACAACAATGTACACACAGCCAGCACCAATCAGCACCAATCTACCTATCATGATACAACCACACGACCAATCACTCAACTTACTGAAACAAAGCCAGCACTCCACACCCACCCACCAAGATTTATAGAAAGACGGCAGTTCCGATCACACTTTAAGCCCAAAACCCAGCTTGAAGATGGTGAGTGAGACCTTGCTGAAATGTTTCCAAGACAAACTCAATCTTACACGGGAAAAGACCCGAATACAACAAGACCAGCATACACACACACACACACACACACACACACACACACACACACACACACCTATTTGCTTCCTTACACATCTTATTGACCACTCCAATCAACCAAGCCTGAGTGGCATACAATTTCCCCAATTTGTAATTTGGGATTAAAAATGAACAGTCAAATTTAACCTTAAAACCATTCTCTGTTAATAACCTTCTAAATCCATTCCTGTGTTTATTATGTATTTGATTGCCAACATGTGCCTGCCACCTGCCACTGTAATTCCAGGTGGCTCACAATATATGGATCTAAAAGCCCTATAAAAATTAACGAACATTAAAACAGAAATTTCTGCTGCACAGTTAAAATCTTCCTGTCTTCATCAGTTTCTCAATGTCAAAATAATAAAGTTCAACCTGACCTTAGGAGTCTGATTCTGATAATGTCTTTCTAAGGGTCCCAGATGGCCTCTTCCTGGAAGATATCACAGAGGGTGGCCATTTAGAGCAGGGATGTCAAACTCATGACCCACGAGTTCCAAAAATTTGGGGAAAACCCCAAACAGGACAGAATACAGAGTTGGAAGGAACCATGGAAGTCTGTCCAACTGTCAGATGTGTCATGTGCTGGCCACTCCCATCCCCAGTTTAATGAAGGGGGAATAGTCATAATGGCAACTTGACACCACAAGTTTGACACCCCTAATTTAGAGCATCTTCTCTCTGCTAGATCTTGTAGAGTAGGTGGATTCTACTTAGAGAATCTGAAGTTAACACAAACCCAGTTACATAAGGCTTGATAGTTAACCATCAAAATCTTCTCCTGGGTCTAAATGCTTATCAGTAATTGCTGCAGAGCCTGCAAAACAGGTCTTATTCTGCTGAACCAGCTGCTATCAGACAAAAATTATCCGTTGTGATTTGGCCCAGTTGTACTCTCTGAATGAACTGCTTCAAGGGAAGCTCTATATAAAATGAATTGCAACAGTCTAATGAAGCCAAGACATTGACAGCATCCCAGATAAAATATTCTTCTAAATAAAATGGTAATTGTGTGGATTATTTCATTTGGTCAAGAAGAGCAGCAGGAAAACTCTCCCTCTTATCTTTTACAACTATCAGGTTTTGTAATATAACAAAAAACCTTCCCATAAATGTTAACTGAACATTTTAGGAAAACCTGTAAAATTTAGGTAAAAGTTCCAGGCCAGAAAAACAAAATAAAACAAAATTTGAAACATTTTCTATGGCTGTTTTATGATTATTTCAAAACATTATCTTTTGATTAGGAACTTCTCAGAGTTGGTCATAAGAGAGGTGACTATATACATGTTCTAAATAAAATAAATTATTAAAACTTTATAGGGAACAGAAATAAAGTGGTGTTTCATGAGGAGTATTCATTGGTTGTGAGTTTAGGTATGGATCTAAGATATTGCTTTGGATTCTATTTATTAAATGAGCCCTGGTTGCTATTGGCTAGCATGAAAAAACTGCAATGCTATCATTTTCCTTCTCAACAAAATGGGATGAAATTTGTAGGAGTAGTAAAACTTTTGGATTTGACGAAGCTTGTCCAATTTGTCTCTTGGCTCTTATAAATGTGGTTTTAGCACCAATTTTAGAAATATTTTAATGTTGGTTCATTTTAATCTTTTAACTATTTTCCACTTCTTTCAATAATTTGTAAACCACCTTGTAGGAGAGATGGGTGGCATAGAAATAAAATAAAATAAAATAAATGCACATATATAATTAATTTGTAGATTTTGAAGTTAGGTTGCTGTTAAAACTGGATTTCAAAGCAAGTACATGTTCCATATACATATTTTGCTCCCTTCTCAATGATAAAATTTTCAAGTATATTCTCCAGTTTGGTAGGAATAAAGTATCCCAAATCTATAGCAAAAAGTACAGGGATGCAGGCAGAGGAAATATTTACAAAATTGATTTAAACTAAATAAACAAGCATAAAAGTTTTTTCTGCTGTTTTTTCTGCAAGACTGTACAAGTGCAACAGAGCAAGAAAATCACCAAATCCCTCCCTCCCTCCCTCCCTCTCTCTTTCTCTCTCTCACAGAGAGAGAGAGAGAGAGAGAGAGAGAGAGAGAGAGAGAGAGAGAGAGAGAGAGAGAGAAGCAAAAACACACACAAATGTGCACACAATTATCTTTTGGACTAATATATAGTACATGCTATGCACTGTTACCAAACTAGGGAAATGCCTTCTGAACCGGCTCTTCAAAAAAAGTATGTTAGTCACTTTACATCTTCCACCTCTATTCTCACTTTACCTTTTTTGTAACAGAGAAATTAAATAGAAATGTAGTATTTGGAAGTGGAGAAAGACAATGATTTGCCCTTTTTTATGGGTTTAGGAATGCCAAGTCATGCACAAATACTTGATGGATTTGACTTAATTCAGGTCACTTCAGAAGGATTCTTTTACAGAGGTAGATAGCATATAAAGCAGTTTCTAAGTTTCATCATAATGACATTAAGGACACTAGTGGACAATAGTGGCCTTAGTTTAGTTAGTGAACAAGAGAAATGAAAATGAAGGTTGTGAAATTCTGACTTATGTAGGAAGTCTATCAGCTCAAAAATAGGCCTCTGTTTTTCAAAGATCCGTTTTTGCTGATCAACGACTGAAATAAAGTGACTGACTATATATACACATATTTTTTCTTCCAATCCGTAGCATACCTTTTCATGAAGGAAAGAGGCCATTGTGAACATTTCTGTTTCTTTCAAAGTGATGAGGATAATGGTTGCCGTATTTTCATTGATAGCCATTTACCAGGAAAAACAGAAACAGAGTGACTGCATCTTTGCTGCCATTGACCCTTTCTCTAGAAGGAAAGACAACACAGGAGATCTGCTCTTTCCTCTTAGTGAAAGGACTTAATTTCACTGTCTCCACTTTCAATAGCAATGAAACTACAGCAATTTTGTTCCCTTCCTAAGTGGTAGGACCATTGTAGGTTCAAATTAGAGAATGCCCCCTCTCCAAACCTGCACTGAACATTAATGGCATTGCACATCTTTCCTTTGCTTAAAAGCCTTCAACTTCCTGTCATTCTTCTTTTTGGTTCTTTATGCATTTTATAGATTTTTTTTTAAGTGAGAAAAGTGCCATTATGAAGGGAAGTAAAATATAAATACTAAATTAGATACAGTAAAATGAAAAGTGTGACACACTCCTTCCACACATACAAACATGTTTAAGAATATATTGCTTTGTGTCTTTACTGAATACATGATTTTGAAAAATAATTTATTTAGGAAGCACTATTGATAACATACTGGAAATCGCATCTTGTACAGCTGGTTCTAAATTTAATGAGATATGTTGAAGATATATATCCACCTGTTCCTTCTAGCAGATGGATCTTGATATTGCCATTGTTTCAGCAATGTAATTTGTTGCTAAATGAAATTAAGCAAGGCTCTATGGTTTCTCCCAAAGTATTTTTCATAATTAATGAAGCTTTCTTTCTTAACAATCTTCCTAACACTACAATCTCATACAT